>NW_028258459.1:2139054-2292937 GCF_053883595.1 Heterocephalus glaber | reverse complement strand
CCTGTAGTGGTTTAGTAATCACACGCCCCTAATCCTAGCATCACACATTCCAGATTCAGCCAGCTCTGAAAAAGAAAGCCCCACGTCATCCACATGAGGCTTTGGGGGGACATCCAAATGCAAGTCACAACAGGCTTTTACAAATAAAGCTTCAATGGACATTTGTGTATGTACTTTTGTAAAAACTTAAAATTGCAGTTCTTTGGTGTCAATGGTTCAATGTTCAATGGTGCAATTTCTGGGCTGGATGATAATCGTACATTTGGTTTTATAAGGCTCTGCTAACAATTTTTCTAGGGTGGCTGTGGCACATTACATTCCCACCACCAATGTGTAAGGGACCCAATTTCTTTGCACCCTTGCCAGGATTAAGTGTTATTGCTACCTTTTATTTTAGCTAGTCTGATAGGTGTGTAGTGATACCTCATTGTGGTTTTAATTCATATTTTTCTTATGGCTAATGATGCTGAACATCTTTATTTATCTCTTCATTTTGAGCCTGGATAAGTTAGACCCCTCCTTCTCAAAAAAAGAACTGCAAAATGGACATAGTATGGGAATTTGTTATAAATCTCACCAGGCACAGTGGTGTGTGTCTGTAACCCCAGCTACTTGGGAGGCTGAGGGAGGAAGATTGGGAATTTGAGGCCAGCCTGGGCAACTTAGTGAAACCCTATCTAAAATAAAAATAAAAAGGGCTGGGAATATAGTTCAGTGGCAGAGGAAACAGGGGGTTGTGGCTTCAATCCCCAGTACAGAAAGTATGGAAGGAAGGAAGGAAAGAAGTTAAAAAAGAAAGGGAAAAGTAAAGAAGAATCTTAGAGCCCATTCCAGATCTTCTGAGTCAGGATCTGCATTTAAATGAGTGAACATGAAAGTCTGAGAAATAGTAAGTTAGACCATACTAGATATGTATGTATAAATACATATACATATATGTATACACACATATGTTCATTGTTGTAGTGTATTGATTGTATAATATTTGGAATTTTAGTAGAGTATAGAGAAATAAAAATTTCATAAAATTTAAACTCCTAGAGATAAATCCCATGAATACTATGGTATTTTTGTTTAGAATCTTATTCATAGTTTTATTTTTATGTTGACATTATAATGTACATATTAGTTGTATATCCAGATTATTACTTAGCATTTCCACATGTACTTAATAGTCTTCAAAATCATTGTATCTATTGTCTGCATATAATACACCTTAGTGATGATGCTTTATTTCTTAGCTGTAACTCTATTAAATAGGTCATTTATCACTTATTGGTAGTGTGCTATAAATATTCTTGCACGTGCATTTAAATCAAAATATGAGTAACTCTTAAAAATAGATTACTAAAGGAATAAAGAATAAGAATTACTGTAGAAATCTTGATATGTACAAGCCTCAATGTTGCAGCAATTTACTTTTTACAAGAGTATAGAAATGTGCTTGTTGTGGTTATCTCTTCTGGCCAGTTCTTTTCCCTGGCTTCATAGGAAGTTGAAAATAGTACTAGAATTCCTGGAGCCCTTCATCCAGTTTCTCCAAAGGTGAGGTTTTACCTAACTGTAGGACAAAGCCAAGAAATAGACAGTGCAATACAATTTGACTGCAAACCTGTGTGTCTTTCACCATGTTTTTATATGCTGTATGTGTGTGTGTGTGTAGCTATAGGCCATTTGATTCATATATAAATTTGTATGATCACCATCATCATTAAGATACAGAACTGTTCTGATCATTATAAAGGAAATCCCTTGTGATACTCATTTATAGTCATACCCATTTCCCCACTTGTGATTCCTAGTCCCTAGCAACCACTAATTTGTCTGCCATCTTTATAGTTTTGGCATTTAAATAATAGTATACAGTTGCACCATGCAGTAAATAATCTTTTGAAGTTGGCTCTTTTCCACTCAGAACAATGTACCAGAGATCCAGTCAAGTTGCTGCATGAATAAATGTTTTGTTCCTTTTTGTTGCTGAGTAGTATTTCATTATAAGTATTGTATTAGTCACTTTTCCATCACTGGCACAAAATGCCTGATATCTACAACTTAAAGGAAGAGAGGTTTATTTGTCTCACAGTTTTCAGTGGGCCCAATCAAAGTCAGTTGGCTGCAAGGCAGAAATAGCATGGTGGAAGGGCATGACAGAGGATGGCTGCTCACTCCATGGTAGCCAGGAAGCAGAGAAAAGAGAGGTGTTGAAGACAAGAACTCATCTTCCTAGGTCACACCTCCACTGACTAGCCCCTTTCAGTCAGGATTAACCTCCAAATACAGGAGACTTTTGAAGGACATTTTAGATCTAATCCATATCATTACACACCTAGTTGCAAAAGTCTCATGTCTATCTCATGCAAAATGCATTTAGTCCACCTCTAAGGGTTATCAAAGTCCTAACAGTTCCAGCATTGCTGAAAAGTCCAAGCCCAAAATCTCTGAGACTCAAGGCAAACTCTTAGCTGTGAGCCCCTGTAAAAATTAAGAAAGTTGAACACTTCCAACATATAGTGGCACTGGGTATGACACATTTCAATTCTAAAAGAAATAAATAGGGAGATATAAAGAAATTGGACCAAAGGGAAGACCAAAACCCAGTAGGACAAACATTAATTCTTTTAGCTCCATGTCCAACACTGGGGGGCAGGTTTTGGTGAGGTGTGAGCTCCAAAGGGCTTGTCAGCTCTGCCCCTATGGGCTTGCTGGTTGCAGCCCATGTGGCTTCTCTTTTGGGATGGCTCTGCTCACTGCCTAAAGCTTCCCTCAGCAGACACTCCATGTTCCTTGTATCTCTAACTTCTTGGGGTCTGCACTGCACCTTCAGCTTTACACACTACTCTCTCAAAGGCACACTGCTTGACCTCCCAGATCTTCTTCTGAAACTTGGGTGGAAGCTTTTGTGACCCCACTCCTGGTACTCTAATCTGTATTTGTCACTTTCATGTCACTGGGAAAAAATTCCTGACAGCTGAAACTTAAAGGAATAGAGGTTTAATTTTACTTATGGTTTCAGGCTCCAAGAAAGAAACAGGATGGCGGAAGAAAAGGTGCTCAACCAATGGCAGCCAGAAAACAGAGAGAAAAGGAAGGAGCCTTGGACAAGAATACACTCTTCCCAGTCATGTCCCCAGTGACTCACTCCTTCTAACCTGGTCCCTACCTCTGAACACGTGAGATTTTGAGGGATGTTTTAGATCTAATCCCTAATAGTAATTATGTACCAGAATTTGTCCCAGAGAGAATTTAGTTACTTACAGTTTCAACTACTATGAATAAAGCTACTACGAGTATTCACATACAATTTTTTAGGGACATAAATTTTTAATTCTCTGAGGTAGATACCCAATAGTACTATTGCTGGGTCATATGGTAAGTGAATATATAGTTTTATAAGAAGCTGATAGGGCTGGGGATTTAGCTCAGTGATTCTGCCACCTGTCTCGCAAGCACAAGGTCCCGAGGTTGATCCCCAGTACAAAAAAAAAAAATATTGAGAAAGAAGCTGACATACTCTTATCTAAAATAGTTGGATCATATTACACACCCAGTTATCATATATTCTCTAGCATTTTTTATTGTCAATATTTTTATTTCAGTCATTCCGATAGGTAGATAGTGATGTCTCATTATAGTTTTAATGTGCATTTTCCTGAGGGCTAATGTTGAAATTTTTTTCATGTGACTATTTGCCATGTATAACTTTTGTTTGGTAATGTTTCTGTTTATGTTATTCACACAATTTCTAGTTGGATTGTTTTCTTTTTACCATTACATTTTGAGAGTCCTCTGTATATTGTGTTTAAGGTCTGGAGTCTAGTTAAAAGTACTGTACCAATGGCAATCTTGTGGTTTTGACTTTGTAGTAAAGTTATATAAGATGTCATGTGGTAGAGGCTGATGGAAGAGTTCAAGGTACTCTAATATCAAAATAGTTAACTTTTTCAGATATGATATATACAGATATTTTCTCCTAGGTTGTAGCATGTTTTCCATTCTCTTAATAGGGTCTTTTACAGAGCAAAAGTTTTGTCATGGTTTAGGGAGAGGATGAGAGCAGAAGTAGCAAGTGGCATGTGGAGAGAGGCGAAGGAGCATTGCTGCTCACCAGCTCAGCTGTTACCTCTCTGTAGTCTCTGGCAACAGATATGCAGATATTTCTTGGCACCAAAGTCGTGTTGCACCCATCTCCAACTCAATATTCTGGCCTCATGTTCTGACTCTGGTTGCAGGGTCCACTCTGCTTTGACAATCCTACTTTGGGCAGGAAGTCTAAAGAGGTCCTGCAACTGAAGGCCTTTGACTTCTTGTCCAGCTCCATTCTTTCTACTGGACATTTCCTACTCTCTGGGATATTATAAACCCTCTGCCTAACTTGATCCCCCAGCAGCCTGAGTTAGCATCTTCTCTTTGATGGCCTGCACTGGCTCAATGTCCTTGTACTTTTCCTTCCAGTATTTTAAGTTTTGGTCTTGGCTTCTAATATACTTGCTCTATGGTGTCTGCTAGCCTGAACAAAAACTTGTTGCAACAAGAAGTTGCACAACCTAGTAAAACCAGCCATTTTAATGCCAGAGAATTCAGACTGGACAAAATTTCAAGATCAAATTCCAATCTAGCTGAAACTAAAAAACAATATATGCTGGCATGGATGTGGGGAAAGGAATCCTTATGTACTCTTAGAGTGGCGATGTAAATTAGTAGAGCCAGTATGGAAATAAATATAGAGGTTCCCCCAAAACTAAAAATAGAGCAATCATTTGATCCAACTATACAACTCCTCAATATATACCCTAAGGAATTAAGGGCAGCATATTATAATGAAGCCTGCACACCCATGATTATTGCAGTGCAATTCACAATAGCCAAGATTTGGAACCATCCTAGGTACCCATCAGCAGATGAATGAAGAAAATATGGTACATATACACAACAGAGTATTATTCATCAATAAAGAAGAATGATATGTCATTTGCAGCAAAGTGGATAGAACTGGAGATCATCATGATAAGAGAAATAAGCGAGACTCAGAAAGACAAATTGTACATGTATTCTGTCATATGTGGAATCCAGAAAAAAAAAGAAAAAGAAAACATGAAAGCAGAAGGGAGAATGTTAGAAAGAAAAAGGGGACCAGGGGAGGGGAAGGGAATGGCAAGAGAGGGCTATGGGGTGTGGAAATTATCAAAGTATGTTATATGCATGTGTGAGTGTGCCAAAAGGAAACCCATTATTCTGTATAATTGATATGAACTAATAAAACAAAAACATTGATAATTACTTAAAATAATTTGGATGGTCAGATATAACTTCTTGATTTCCCCCATACTCTCAATATTATTGATCATATACCCTAAAAGAGCTGAGTATGGCCACAATGTCCCACCTATCAGTGGCCAGAGATGGCCATACCAAAGCACTGGACCTTGTATGGCCCTCCTTTCTCTACTTGAGATAAGACAGAATATACGAGAAAGGTAAAAGGGTGAGGGAAGACAATGTTCGCATTTACTCTTCCTGAGTTTAGTTATAGGGAACCATATCCAAAGTCAGCATCTGCTTTTGTTTGACAAACGTGATTAATCCCACACATGACCATTTGTTAATTAGAGAAAAATACATTTCTCTTGCCTGTTGTTCAATTCCAGGCTTAAAGTCATTTTGTGTATTTAATACAAGTTTATTGAGCAGCAGTGCCATACTGGAGCTAACTCATGTCCTCTCGCAAGAACTGATTGTGCACAACTTTTCCCAACTCTGCATTCAGTGATCTAATGTTAGTGAGTTGAAATCAGCCATGTTGGGAATATATATATACCATGAAATCAGCATATATTGCAGATCAGGATTCTGATTTTCCCTCGGGTAAACCAACTGTGTAGCATTGGCCCCTGTACCACTGAGTGCCTACCAGTGGGTATTATGCAGACGCGAAGGTAAGACACAATCATGTTCTTGGGCACCTTATAGGCTTGGAATCACAATCCCATTTTGAAGACCAAACCTCTTCTGTCAGCTCTCCTCTTCAGTTTTCTCCCGCTGGCCCATCCTTTCCTTTCATTCCCTCTCCTCAGCTCTTCCTATTTGCTTTTGGGGAACAATCTCAGCACTTTTTCGAACCATCTCCAACATCTCTTTGCCTCGACTAGGATAGTATTTTTTGTACCCCTTTCAAGTGGAACATGTCGTCTCTCATGTCCCCAGCCTCTAAGGACTCTCAAAGATAGGATGCCACTCTGTTGGCTGTCCACAGTGGTTTCCAGATCATTACTGTACCACTTTCATTCAATGGCCCCTCTTCCTAAATGGTCCAATTAGATTGTGCTCCCTTCATATATCCAAAGGGGAGCAGTAGGAGGATCAGGTTTGGGAGGAAAGCCTTTGGCACAGCAGATACTGGTGGGACTCCCAAGTGGAAGATGTCCAGCCAAATTTTGAACATGTAACCAACAGGCATCTTTGTAAGCAAGCAACTTTGTGAGGTTTTCCTTAAATTCATATTGGGGGTTAATTTCTCATATCTTTTCTACTCATAAGACTGGATAAGGAAATGATAATAATTTACTAGAGATAAGGCAAGATTTGTTTTATCTTAAAAATAAAATCATCAAATTAAAATGAGTTTACATCCAGTGATATATACTTCATTTTCACCCTTCAGAAACTGAAGATCCATTAATATAAGGCATACAGTGGTGGTTCACAAATCAGATTGCCTTGCAGGATCATCTGGGGCCTGTATAAAAAATACCCAATCCTTGGCAACAGAATAGACACAGAATTCTCCAGTGTTTAGTTAGACAGAAAATCCCTTTCTGACCTTTCTGATTAATTAAAGTACACTTCAGTGCATGGATCCACAGCAGCAAAATCCAAGCTTGCTCTCTGACAACCCTGATTTTTCTGTAAGACAGAAGAGAGGAAATCACAGTCTTTATTTGGCTCTGTCTTTCTTTCCCCATATGCTAGCCCATCCTGAGCATGGTACCATAGCCTCATGCAGGTACTCTAGCAATTCAACTCTTGTTTTCCCTGGACCTCACTTGTTGACCATAAACTTCTTGACACATTTCTCAAGGAGATAATCTCCATCTAATATGTTTAGTTTCCCAATCCTATCCATTATTGCCTAAATGTTTTCAAACTCCAGAAGAGCAAGGCAAGAGCTTATTACAGTTATCAGCACAAGTACTTTACATGCATTCTTCTGTCTCAAAATGGTTGGTTTTTATTGATTTTTTTTTAAAAAAAGATACAGATTTTACAAGATATGTTAATAACAGTCCAGGATGATAGGTCACCTTATTATCAATCAATCTACTGAACAATCATCATTAGAGACCACTTAGTCTGCCCTATGACAGTGGTAATGCTGGAAGAACTTCCATGATTAATTTACAACCAGTTTGCAACCCATATACATCAAATAGATAGTGTATGTGGGCAATAGCAAAGATAGACAGATTTTGCAAGTCCTCTAACTCATTGGCTGAATGATTTGCGGGATCCTAAACAGCCTGTGCTGGTTTATCTCTCTGGCTCTATCCTGAAAAGATAGGGAGAATAAGTATCCTCATTTCTATGTAGTTTCCCTTCATCTACTTCTTCAAGATTAAGTTCTCTGCTAGGCTTTCTGCTTCCAGTTAAATAATTAGAGATCTTTTCATCTTTCCTGGTAGCTTGTATTTTCCTTCAACTGAATCACCCCATCTCCTGTGCCCCTAACACATTGTCAGGAATGATTTTGCCAAGTGAGTATGACCCTGAGACTTTTATATGAATGGTCTCTCAGGGTTTGAAAGACCTGTGAGAGATGTCACAGACAATGCCTCCCAAAGCGTGGTGAGCACCATAATCACACGTGGTTCTTATGACAAGGATGATTACATCCCAATCTGGAGATCCCGAGTCTATGGGAGGGCTCTGAGAGCAATAATCATTAGTCATATGGAATTGTATACAATGAATAATCTGCCAATAGTGAAAAGACAAACCTGTGTGCGAGAGGGATAAATGAGGTAACAAAGGGCATATGTATCTGTAATGATGAAGATGGGCTCCTTCACAAGTAGGGCTAGGGTATTTTGGGGATAGGGTAAACTCCTTGTCATCAGCAGATCTGCAGATCAGCCACAGAGGCCTCACTAGGGAGCTTGTTAGAAATGTAGCACCTGCATTTTAACAAGCTCCACAGAAAATTTGTTGTCATGTTAAACTTAGATATGTACCAGGGTAGAAGACTGATTTAAGGTATCCCTTTGCCTACTGCTCCATTTTTGTGTTCTTGCGAGGAGAAACCCCACTACCGCCACTTTTTTGCATAAAAATATCTCTCACGTAGTGAATGCAGAGACCAGTATTGGAAACACCTCAGAAGCATATTACAGCCAGCCATATTCTCTGGTCCTGGCAATGAATGAAAACCCAAGCAACAGCTAGGACTTTTTATTTACAGTGCTCTGTATGTTCAAAATAGGAAACACAAAGATCATTATCACCTTTATTCTCCACAGACACCTTTGTGGATGTGACAGTTGCTTAGTTGTGACAGTTTTGTTCGAAGTTGAAAAGTACTGAGAAACATCCTTAAATTGACGTCAGACTTGGGGTGGGTAAAGAATGGCTGGAGGAGGTAACGGAAGTTGGTAGAGATTCATTCTGACAGGGTAGGTATTAAGACTAAACACTTGTATGAAGGTGTGGGAGCCTGCGGCACTGGCTATAATTGAAAGCCTGAGTCTCCTTTTAGTAATACAAGCTGACAGTGAAGGGCCCATAGTTGAAAGTATTCTAAAGTTGTTTTTAGCATACATATGGACTTTCTCTCAGTAAAAGGCACTGATATGAAACCATTTGTTTTATTCAGTAGACTATTGACAAGTGGATCTTTGTGACCTTTTATCATGAAACTAAATGAAAATACGGATCAGTTTGGCTTCTGACTGGTTGAATATACAATTTAGTTTTTTTTTTTTAAAGATATATTGGCAGCCAAAAATTCCAAGTGGTACCACCTCCTATAGGTGGGAATGACAGCTGCACTTCTGAATGTATCACTAATTGGGAGGGCTTCCAGAATACTATGAAATGTGATTTATCTGTATATATCTTTTGTCATACAGAGACAGTTCCCAAACAGAATATACAAATTATACCTGGACCTGGAATCCTCAACAAAATGATCAAGTTCATTACCAGTTTTACTAAGTCTGACTTGAGCTTTTCAACTGAAGATGCTGATGCTTAAGAGTACATTGAGAGATGAGATCAGAATTTGAATCTGTATCCAGCTTGAAACTACACAGCCGTATTTTCCACCAGAATCATAAGCAAAGGATGAATGGCCTTATTTGGTTATAACTTGTAGGAGAAATGAAATAATCTAGTTACATCTAGGAAAACTCACCAATGAGTCAACCTATCAACCATGTAGCCAATCTATCTACCCACACACCAACCAACCAACCAAATCAATTGAATTTCAGAAAAAGGTTCTTTAGCTTTTTTATGAGGTACAACAGTAGATAAGAGAAGTCCAAATTTCAGTAAGGTAAAATCCTGGTCTATAGGACAAGACAGATTTTAAAAATTCGTCATAATATTCTATGGAAAAGAGTACAATAGAGGAGACGATGGTTTCTAACTGGAAATGGTAGATCGGGGGAACAGATTAAGGCAAGACAGTGAAGGGAAATTCTCCACTTCTTGGCAGTAGCATGAACAAGATCACAAAAGTATCAAAGCTCATGGTTTGCTTAGAAAATTCTAGGACTGAGGATGTGGAAGTTATGTCACATAAGTGCTATCTTTCACATGCCTAAATAGATTAGTCTGAGCTCATAAAACAGCTACTCTGTATGCAAATTTCTCTGGAATAACTCAAGTAGGCTTGAAAAATTATAGCGCATGTGAAAGGATTTAGATTCCTGTTAAGCTAAGTGCGTTCGTCTGGCTACTGAAGGGTTGAGGCAGCTAGGTCATCTCTAACGGTTCTTGCAGCCCTGAGAATTTTAGTTTCCGTGTTTATATTTCAACAGTAGGCAACTAGACAGAAATTACTTAACTCTTACAGGAAAAGGGCTATCTCGAGCTGAAATGTGTCACTAGACTCCCAAAGCCATTCTCAGTCTTGTCTCACAAATTTGTTGTACCACAACAAATATCCCGATTCATCCTGATTCATTTCAGCTAAGATGCTAAGGCATGTGCATTGGCAATGTTTTTCTCCATATGCTGTTTGCTTTTTTCTGATTTAAAGAGTACATTTTATTAAAAATATATTCAAGTGTCTGTGTTATGACATGGCGTTGTGCGGATTTGCATGAAGTCTCTTAGGTGCATGGTGGTTGTAAAGAAGAAAGAACTCAAGGCCCCGGAACAGAGAGCAATTATGAAATCTCAATGAAGACAATATATCATAAAGGATGACCAAGCTCATCTTGGGGGAAATTAGCCGAAAGAAAGTTTGCTTTTGATACCCTCCCACTTCTTTCTGTACCATGTCCCTTTCATTCTCCCTTCCTTCGGACAGGATAACACGGTCATCAAGGAAACAGAGATACTTTTGGGAAGATATTTACTGAACTTTCTGCATCATTACTTGGAACTATTTATTCTATCTACTGACATGTTGAGTTCTAGATAGGCCTACTTGCATATAAGACAGTCATAAGTCTTGACAAAGACTCCTGTAACCAAACTTTAGTCAGCTTCCTATGAGCCCTCGTCTTGACTAGGCCTTGACCTCGGCCTCTTGAGCCCAGTTTTAGCAAAAAATCTTGCTAAGCCACCTTATACAGAATCTCCCTAGCCTCGTTATCCAGTCAAGCTCCTTTTCTTCCACCCTTGATGGCTGATCAAGTTCTTCACCCCCCTAGCCTTGATATACCAGTCCTTACCCTATATTTAGCTAAAATACTGGTATGGCAGTTTAGCAAGAATCTCCCTAGCCTTGATACTGATGTAATCAAGTTCCTCTTAGTCATTTTCCATCCACTGATCTCCCTCATTCTGATTATTGCCTATAAATCATCAGCTGTCTGCTGTATTTGGAGTTGAGTTCAGTCGCTCTCCTACAGTGCAACGGTTTCTCACCTACTGAAATAACTGTAAAGTCTTCCTTGCAATTTTAAGTGTCAAAATAATTTCTCTTTAATGGTTTACATGAGTCTTTGTGTGTGGCAAAATTCTGAGATGGCCCCATAACCTTTACTCCCCTTGCGTTACTTCCATGGTTGTTATGTGATATGGCAAAAAGAATTTTGTAAATATAATTAAGATTTCTAAACAACTGACTTTATAAAAAATGTGGAGGTGGGTCTAAACTAATTACATAAAGTCTTTAAATGCAGACAGTCTTCACTACCTGGTAGCAGAAGATGAAGTAAGAGGGATTCAAAGAATGAGAATGGATTTGATGCATTATTGCAGATTTCAAAGAGCTCAACTGAGCTCACCTTGACTTGTTAAGTTTTTTACACCTTAATTTTGGCCTTTTTTGACTGGAGGTCAAGAACCGAGATGAATCTTGCTATACTTTTGACTTACAAAACAGTGTGCTAAATAGGAGTGTTGTTTTAAGCCACCAAGTTTGCAGAAGGTTGTTATACAACAACAGAAAATTGATATATCTTTCTCACAATATCAGGGAGAGGACTGAATGATTGCCAACTTGCAGTCAATTCTGAAATGACCTCTATATGGCATGAAACCATAAGGACAGGTTTTGCTTAAAAGTAAGATTAAATAATCTCTATTAAAACATTTTAATTAATACATGCTTGTAGTAGATAGTGATTACATTCATTGGAGGCAGTTGGTCCATGTACATAACACGTCTTAATTCTTTTTTACTTCCTCTTTCCCTCCCTCCTACTTCCCTTCATTTCTAAATCCCTTTCCCGTTTGTAAAAGATCTATCTCCCCAATTCCTATTAACCATCCTTTAGTTTGCTCTTTAAATTATTTATACTTTGGGCTTCTCATATAAGAGAAACCATGTGACATTTAAGCCTGTTTGTCTGACTTATTACACTTAATATTATGTTCTCAAGATCCATCCATTTTCTTCCAGATGACTCTCATTTATTCTTTAGGGCAGAGTAGTACTCCATGGTGTACAAATGCCACATTTTCTTTATCCATTCACCTGTTGATGGGCATACAGACCTCTTCCAAATCAATTTCCCTATTTGGAATATAGGTAAACTTAACTCTCATATGGCCTGGGGCATTGCAGTAGAAGTCACCTGCATCTTCAGAACAAACTAATTCACCCAACAAATTTTTTTAGGGGTCTAATATGTACAAAGTACTCAGTGATACATAAAAACATTCATGATACTTTTCGGAGTTTTGAAGGCACGGAATTGCTTATATCTGCCACCTCCCAAGAACTGCAACTAATAGGAGAATCTGCTTTCTCTGGATGCAAACTGCCCTGCTTATATTAGTCATGGGCTCTTCATAGAAAAAAACTCCAGTAGGATGTATACATGTACAATACAGAGAGACACTGATTTTACGCAATTGTCTTACATGACTGTGGTTGTCAAGTTCAAAATCTGCAGGGTAGGCCAGCTGACTGGAGATCCAGGGAAGAGTTAGCTACAGTTTGAGTCCATAGGTGGTCAGCTTGTAGGATTTCCTGTTCTTTGGGCGAGGTGAGTGTTTCTCTATTAAGGTCTTCAACTGATTAGACGAGGCCCACTCACATTATGGCAGGGAATGTTTCAGTAGCTCCAGTAATTTAAATGTTAATCATATCTAAAGCATACCTTCATGGAAATACTGCCAACTGGAAGAGAAGGAAACTGACTTCAGGCTGGTTCCTATTGCCCACACAGTGACTTCACACCCTAGCAACTTGATGAGCCCGTCCTCTTGCCCTGTGGGGAAGCAATGCAAGGGCAAGAGGAAAGGATGGATACCCCCTCAAGAGGACAGAAGTGTCCTGCCTGGGACATGAACTTGGAAGGAACAAGTGAATTATTCCTCCTTTTAAAAAATATATGGTACAGGAGGGCTAGAGATTTAGGTCAGTGGTTCTGCTGCCAGCCTTGCAAGTGCCAAGACCTGAGTTCAATCCCTGATACAAAAAAAAAAATATATATATATATATGTGTGTGTGTGTGTGTGTATATATATATATATATATATATATATATATATATATATATATATGTAACAGGAGAAGTAACTGAACTACATCCCCAGCCCTTTTAAAGTTTTCTTTTTGAGACAGGGTCACGCTAAGTCGCTAAATTGCCCAGGCTGCCCTCAAATTTGTGAGCGTCCTGCCTCAGGCTCCCAGAGTGCTGAGATGACAGGTATGTGCCACCTCCTAAGATCTAGTGCAGTGATGGCAAACTTTTTAGAACTTCCAATGATAGAACCAGCCCACTGCGCCAAGCGTGGCGTAGGTTTTCCAACACAGAGCTAGTGCCTGCCCTTGCAAACAGTTTATAACCTAATTGAAATAATGCAGAAATAACTGTGTTACCCCTTTTTCTCATTGTTATTTGAAGGAGAAATTAAAGAATGTATATAATAAACAGTATAAATCATGTAGGGAGAAATCATTCCAACTGTGGATTATAAACTCAGCAGTTCCAAGCAAGCAGTTAGGATCTGAGGAAAAGGCCCATTTCTGCTGTGTTCAACACAATCATCAGGATATTGAAAAGGAGCTTGGGCTTGGGTAGACCTGAGTTCACATCACAGCTGGGGACAACTGCTGTGTGTGTGTGTGTGTGTGTGTGTGTATGCATGGGGATCTAGCCTCAAACAAATGTATACCTAGCTCACAGGATTTTGTGAAGATGGCTTGAGATATCAAATGGAAAGCACGTCATCCTCATCTGTACCACAGTAGGAGAGAACAACCTGGGCATTGTGTTATTGTGGGGAGTAGTGGTACCATCAAGAGAGACACCGGAAGTGAGGGGGTGTGGAGTCCATGGTGTCAGCTTGTTTAGAGACCCACTCACCTTTGCTGGTAGATAACAGATGGAGAGAAACTGATCTTTTCTCAATCCTCCCTTTTTATCTCAAAGTGACATTAACAGGAGCTGCATGCAAGAAATAACCACCAAAATAACAAGTGGGCATATTTTATTTTTGCTGAATATTACTTGCTCTCCATATTGTGCCACTACTTTTGTATTGAGCTCTGTGACCCTGAATGGAAACAGCAAGTTACTTTGGAATTAATTGTTATAATTTATTGCTTTTTCTGCCTTTAGCTGCTGACTGTAAATTTGGAGAAACACAAAATTGCTTCCTGTTCTTGACACATAAAGGGCCTTTTTTCCTCCTAGTTATGCTCATAATTTTGTGTTTGGTGACCTTTGCATCTCTAGCTTGGTTTTATGATTTAAAAACTACGCTTTGGCTGACAGACAATTCTGGAAATGATTTTTTCTTTACCTAATGCAAATTGCCCGAGTCCAAGATATAACACTAGCTCTTCTCTTTATATTTCCTGTTAGCATTACCAGCATCATGCTGCCTGTAAATCAATTAATCTGTCCTGGATGGGAAGGTAAAATACTGTGAAAATTTTGCTTGAGAAACTACTTTTGTCTCTACCAACTTTTATTTCCAACCTGGAATTAATATAAAATCACATTAAGGCAGTTGGAAATTAAAAACAATCAATTAGCTTCCTGTTTAGATAAAAAGGCTTGGTTGTGATCTATAAGAAGAGCAATTTGAGCAGAGGAGAAGACCTTGTACTGATCATGGGTCGCTCATAGCTGAAGAATTAACCTTGTTTGGTTTTCCTGTTGTGTGAAGCCAAGTGAGTACCACAGGTAAGGAAGACTTGATCTTGGCAGCCCCTACTGGCTTTTGACTGCAGAAACACAGGCTAAGGCCTGAGCGTCTTCTTGACTCAAATGAACAGATGGAAAGCACAAAGATTCACCCTCATCGGCAGGTTAGAATTTGGCAACTTGAGTTAATGAAATGTAATATGCATATAAATAAATAATGAGAAAAAGTACTTATCTCCAGCAAACCTAAATCTTTCCTTTCACAAAAGTACAATAAAAGCAAAATTAAAAGAAGTATTTTATTTTCTCATAAGCACTAATGAGGGCAAAGTGGCCCTGGACTTGGAACTGGAGCTTGTAATTTTCATTTTGGGCCACATTACCCATTGCCCCCTTAGCAGGTGAGTTTCCTGTTGAAATCCATGGAGGATTCACCCACTTCTGGAGAAGAACAGATCCTGAAGAAACTCCTTGTAAACCCCTTCACGTCTTACTCTTCTTTTTACAGTACGTAGGTTAAAATGATTCATTGTTCTTTTGGCTAGAACCATTTGAGACAAAATACTATAGGGTAGCACATGATAAAGGATGGCCACCCCAGTGGTGAAGTTAATGAGCTTATATCAAAGATCTTACAAAAGCAGTGTTAACCTATGTATGGGTTTGAGGGATTTTTGTGTTTATTTCTTTATATGTTGTCCACATCCATGAGGAGTAAAATATGAAAATAAGGGGGTAGAGCAGACATTAAAGGGTGGAAATCATTTTCACAGCAGTACCTCGTCAGCTTTCCAGCATCCTCTGATTTATCAAGATCCAAGCTCTCACAGCTGGTGCATATTTTGATGCCAAATGTCTGGCATGGCTGAAGCTGGAAGTCACCATGTATGAGTTTAGTCTCCTCATTGTGCCACAAAATTTCTGAATGTAAGTTTGGATTTTAAAGAGAGTACTTTTTGAGGTGTGGCTTTGGAGCTCAGGTGTAGGCCAAGCATAATGTATGGCTGAGAACTGAAGGGGGAAAAGAAAATCCTGCTAAATGCCTGCTTCACATTTGTCAACCAGTGTTGTGCCAAAGCTGTTGGCAGAAGTTAAAGCTCTTCCAAACAAGGGCAAGCTACCAATCCAAGAGCCAAAGACAGCAAAGGAAATATGTACATGCTTTTTCCCTATATTGGTCCAGTGGGTTTAGGTCACCCATTCTTAATAGGGTCATTCTCTGGTTTCAAAAGAAGAGAGCAAGGCCAAATGTAGGATTCTTAAGGACCATCAGAAGGATGAGGGAGTAAATATCACAATGCCAACAGAGTGGCTGAGACAGAGGGGAATGAGAGTGGGCATGTAGGTACCTGCACAAAGATGTCCTCAGTGCCTGTGAGCCATTGAAAATATCTGAATAGCAGTAATGAGCATATAAAATGATTTGGGAAGAGTCCAAATTACATGTGCATCAGTGTGTGCACATATGTATGGTTTCTTTCTGTGGATGTGTATGCCTCCCGATGTCCTCTTGACATCACCTTTTGAAGGGAAATATTTCTGCAGTTATCTCTGGGAATTTCAAGGCTAAGACCAGTCCAGTTTCTGAGCCGCTCCAATCTGAACAGGGCCAGAAGATCCCTGTGTTTGCTTCATTCTGGAATTGGCCTCCTATCTGTTGACTTGAACTCACAGTGAGTGTTCTTAGTGGTGTTTCACATTCACCCCTGCACTCACCAAATTCCAGCCTTCCTGCATCTACCATACTGATCCAATCTCTGACTGAGTTCATGTTTTGGTTTAAAATTCCTCTATGGAGCTAGGTTTATCATGAACATGTGCCTACTTAGCTGGGTTTTTAAACTTAGGTAATGGCTCCTCCTTGCCCCAAGGTCTGTATTGAAAAATCCTTTTAAACTTAGGATTTTGAACTGTCTATTGCTCCAACAAATAGCCTCTGGTTAGATCAGGCTCTGTTAACTCTGGTTGGACTTATTGTAGCTTTGTTTTCCCTTCTGACTCCACATGTAAGCAAGTCAAAGAAGTCTCAGGATGTTATTCATCTTAAATTTTCTGTTTGATAACAATCAACATCCATGAACAGATGAATGAATAAAAAAGGTGGTATTTATACATAATAGAGCACTATGGCATAAAGAAAAACTTGAGGTGTTCATAGATAAATGGATGTCCCTTGAGACCATAATATCAAGTGAAATTAGTCAGATACACAAGCTTAAATATCTCATGGTTTCTCTTATGTGAGAAACCCAAAATATAAATAAAGGGTAAAATAAAAGATAGAGAATAGGAAGTAGGAAGATCTTTTTCAAGTGAGAATGGGAACAAGAAATAGAGAGAAGGGGGAGGGAAAAAGGGGTGGAAAAATAATTTAAGGAAACAAGGGAAATAGAGCTTTGGCAAATGGTAAGGGGATCAAGAGTTGGAAGAAATAGGGAGGATATGAGAGGAAGGTGATAAAGAATTAAGATGTGTTATGCACAGGTACCTACTCCCCACAAGGAATGGAATCAGTATGTACTGCAAACATGGACTAATAAAAAAATTACAAAAAAAAATTTAAAACCATCAACTTCCAAAAATTTATACTTCTACAAAAAGAGGAATTTTGGGTATAAAAGACTTAGAAATGTCAAAATGAATGAAAGTTTTAAGTAATAATTTTACTGTGTCTTATATCCCTATTTTTTTTTTAAAAACAACTAGTCACTAATAAGTACTAATTACAGTTCTGGTTCTAATTTGGTAATTAGGAATATCACATGATATCAAATTTCTCCTTTTTTATATGTCACAAACTTCATTATAGTGTTCTTGAGCAATAAATGGCACAAATGTATAAAAATTAGGTATGTAATTAAATCTGTCCTGTGTTTACAATTAACCAAATAGAACAGGTAGAAAACATATTGGTTTTTAGCAAATCAAAATTTACAACTTAAGATATTTTTAAACTGATACTTTTCAGAAATCTACAGACCATGGGGAATGGAGTAGAAAAATAAAGAAAGAAGGGCTTAATTACAATGAATTTTTATGAGAAAATACATTTTTTCTCTATTTTTCCAGGTTTTCCTACCTGTAAATAAACCAAATATAATTTTATGAGTATGGCAAAGTATAAATAGTACTTCCTAATGCTACCAGCAAAATACTTTGCATCTCTAATTAGTAATAAAATATTAGGTATATTTTCATTTTTTCTTATTAGCAATAATTGCCAAAATATTGCGGTGGTACTTAAATAGATTTTCTAAACACCTAGAAGTGGTAGCCCTACTTTGCAAACTGTTGTATCTGAGTCCATGGGGTCTCCTTAGTCATGTGATGGGCATTCAAGCACGAAAGATGGAGTAACTCAGAGCCTACCCACAGCTCACCAGTCTGCAGACTATTTTTTGTGCTGGCCTTACAGGAAAATTACATATATATATATATATATATATATGCTTTTTATTTTGTTTAAGAGATCTTAAAATCAAGATCTTAAAATCAAGATTCAGGGAACTAACATTTCAAGATGATATATGTTCTGCAAATAGGTTTGTACACTTGAGGTCACTACTCTCATACATATATGTAGAACTTAGTAATGCAATATTGGTTGATTCTAAGGCATTATCTCTTCTCCAGGGGCCAGGAGCCAAGGGATATAGCATGCATCCCACAGTGATGAAATTCCATTTTCCTGTTGGGGCAAGTTTGGCATAGTTTTGTATGAATTTTAATAAGCAGAAGGAATTTAATCTGGCAATGTACACACCTAGTGTTACTAGGATTATGGTTATATCTTTAGCAATGAATTGAAAACCTAAATTTGGAGTCATTATGGAAAGGAAAATAAATTTGGCTATTTTGAAATTTCCAGAGATTATTTGGCAGGTAGGCACTGAGGTAACGCACATGCTTTAAAAATGATATTGTCAGAGCAAGATATATTAGGAAAGTAATTTTGTCAAACAGTGAAGATTTAAATTGATAGACAATCCCATTCTTTGTTTAGGTCCAAATTTAGCATGTTCTAGTTAAGGATTTCTATCGGTTGTTAAATGTTGGTGATTCAATTTCCAAAGGTACTTTTTCCCCGTAGAAGACAATATACCAAAGTGATTAAGAGCAGACTCTGGTCCCAGATTTAGCTGTGCTGCCTTGAGCAAATTTCTTAATCCCTTTCTGTCTCACTTTCTTTATCTGTTAAAAATGATGTCTTTAGCTGCAATTACCTCATTGGCTTCTTTGAGAATTAAGTGAAATAATGTACATGAAGTCCTTAGAGAAATATCTGTTACATAAGGAATATGTATGAGCAATAGCTATTATTATTAATAGTTACTATTCCTTACTACACAAGCTTCTGTATCATTTTAGAGAAAATGCTAGGATTTTGAAACAACTTTAAAATATTAGTTACTGATATTTATCTTTATGAATATAAGTTTTCTGATATGTGGCAAACAAAAGAAGCCCAGAAATAAATTACATATGGGGGGGGCAATTGTCGATGTCATTGATGACCATGACCTCAGATTTCAAATTCCATGCATATCTATGTAATTTTGTCTTTTTCATTAACTGACTTGATAAGTAAATAGTAATACATTTGAAATTATACAGTAAAACTTTACTAATATGTTCTATGAATTAATTCATGTGAGATTGCATTTTAAAAAGTCCATCCCTCTAGTTAAATAAGAAAGGTCAAAGGCCACTGATCTAAAGAAAATAGTGTTTCTTTTAGAGTAATGAATGATACTATAATCTTTATGAAGTATTTTCTTACATATATTTCTCATTCATTACAATAACAGTAGGCAGGGTGAGAATTGTTCTTATTTTACTGATGAAAAAATCAAAGCTCAAAAAGGTAAGAGGTAAAATGACTTACTCAGAGTCACAAGGCTATTGTGAGCAAAGACAGGCTTCCAATCTAATTCTTCATTCCTCATTCAGCATTTTGAATTTAACTTTGCAGCCAACCTACCCGAGTGTTCCTGTTCTGGAGCTGGGGACCTGTATATATGGGTGCTCCTGATTCATAGCTCTATAGCTTTCTGGTCACTGGGACACAATTCCTGATACAACTTAGAAGAGAGGTTTAACTACACTCATGGTTTTGGAGAATTCAGTCCATGGTCAGCTGGCTCCAAAGCAGGAACACTGTGGGGGTAAGGTAGGGTGGAGCAAGGAGATCAGGGGACCAACGCCAGAGAGCAACAGGGAGGGAAGGAGCCATATATAGTACCCAAAGCCATGCCTTTATGACCAACCCAGAAATACCCAGGAAGATACCTTACTGATCTGCTAGGCATTTCTTAATCCAGTGAAGTTAACACATCAAGATTCAGGGTCCCCATCACAGAAGTGCTGAGTCAAGGCTTCAAACAGCCCTGCATAGCACACTGCGAGGTGGTAAGATGATTTTGACATGTGTAAGCCTAGGATGTGAAGTTAATTAGGCCTTTTGATATCTAATGAGGTTTCACATCATTTATCACCAGTAGAGAGCACTAGAAGATTAGAATTAATAGTAGGCCTTGCATAAAGAAAGGATTGTTTGTATCATGAATGTGTTACAAAGGCAGAGTTAAAATGATTGATTTAAGGCAAGTGTGATCTGCCCTTGTAATAGTAGATCATTTCCATCGGCTCAATCTTTAGAGACTAGTCATTCAAAACTTGCATTTAAGTATAATAGCAATATTAAAAGAATTAGCTGTTGCTTACTTGCTGAAATTAAATTGAAGAGGTTCAATGTTGAATCAGAACCCAGGCTCGCCTGCCTTCTCCTTGAATACCTTGCTTCTGAACCACTGTTGGAATATTCATGGCACACAGGTCCTTCTCTCTCTGGCTCTTGTGTTGTACATAGGACTCCACACAAGCAGAATAGGTTCCAACATCATTTGCTCAAAAATATTCCCAAGCTTCCTTCTGATCCTTTGTATTTCTCTTACTTGAGATTGGTGGCTTTTGGGTTTTCTTAGAACCTTTATTCTGATTGTAAATATAAAATCAAACTTCATTTGATAGATAGCCTTCAGTGTGTTCAGTTAGTTTAGAGACATGCAGTAAATACAAATCAGTGCCCACAGTCGATGGACTGAAATATTGGCATTTAGTTGCAACCTGATTACAGTATTTTACTAGTCTAAACACTCAGATGCATCACACAGTGACTATTATGCTGTGGAACGCTTTGAAATGGATCTGACTTAAAGATAGATGCATTTACACTTCATATGTTTTCCATCATTTTTCTTACCATTTTGCCAGTTCTCCAAACTAGCTGTATTTAAACAAATTCTTCCCCCACAGCCATTTTGTTCTCTGATTTCACCCTGCCGTGAAGTCTCAATGCGCAATTGGCAATAGCATGATTGATCATTTAGCTGACAGCATAATCATGAGCACAGGGTAGAAACTTTGCTTCACATCCAGTACAAGGAAAAGCTGGAATGCAGAGGTATTAAAATACAAATATCTCAGATGAAAACAGAGGTAACATGAGAGCTTTAATGTTTGAATCAATCCTCCTCTCCAACCCGCTGATAAATGTGCTTCCCTCTTCAATTTTGTTTTACGACTCAGGGTTCCTTATAAATAATACATTTGTTGAAAAAGGCCCTCTTACTTTACCCCCTCCTCCATCACAGCAGATAAAAAACGCTCCCCTTCTTCTCCTTTGCGAAAAGAGCTCTTTCCTCTGAGTCCTCGTTGCTTGTTTGCCTGAATGAAGAACAACACGTCCGCAGCAACACTCGCATGTTGGATGAGCCCCATTCTGGAAGCACTCACACTGAGGTTTTTGTTTATACAGGTGCCGTGAGGCTGAGTTACTGTCAGTCAGAGGTTAGCTAGCTAACCAGGTGCACTGCACATGGAGGTGAGATTTTCAATTTTAAAACGTGCAAAGAAGCCAAGTGCTGGCACGAAGATCAGCTCCCCGGAACACAGGTACTATCATTTGAATTTCTCCCAGTGGACTCTGTCTGTATTTGTACCCTCAGCCTTCATACCCATTGTTGCTATGAAACACCAAGTGCATTTTTAGCGTCATCCGCAAAGACCTGTGTGGGCTCCGGCATGACTTTAATTGGGGAGTGTTGTTGTTTTTAATTTTTGCCTTTTATGTAAGGCTTGGATTTTAAAGCCACTGTCAAAAGTTAATGTAGACAGTGACAACACCCATGAAACACAGAAGAGCTTTGCCTAGAATATCTTGGAAGAATGTGTAATGAGAAAGTTTCAAAGTACTTGTGTTAAAGAGCCAATGAGGTGATGGATGTGAACACCCTTTATATATGCTAGTCCCACCACAGTGAGGTAGGATTTTCATAATAATTTTATATTTGCAGATTTTACCTGTTATTTGAGGGTGACAATTTTACATATCCATGAGCATCTTTGAAGTAAAGGAGTGTAGCAGAGGTTAACTAATAAACTAAACTGCAAATATAAGGCTCTGCCTCTGGGCTTGTGTGAAATCCAGAAAGTAGTACAAGGCTTTCTTCAAGTTATAGAGCCCTAAGCCTTACCAGCCCTTTCCCTTGTACACCTTTCCTCTTGTTCAGTGGCTCAACATTTGCTTATCATTTTTTGCTTTATATTTGACTTATCTCATTTACATAATTGTGCTTTTAACTGATGAAAAGCACGAACAGAGAAACTTATCAGTAATTTCCATCACGAAGCAGAAACTCTAAGATTTAGGGTGTGGTTCACTTGTTTCTTTTATGTAATTTGTGCTCTTTTGACAGCCCAGCCTCATTCCCCCAAGAATTTGTGATTACTGTTTTTCTCAGTATTTCTTAATTTCAGGTTCTAGTGATACACGTGTGTGGGGCCTTAAAAAATCTTTCTTGTGAGGGCTGGGAATTTAGTGCAGTTGTTCTGCCAACTGCATCGACAAGCACAAGGTCCCGAGTTCGATCCCCAGTACCAAAAAAAAAAATCCTTCCTGTGTTTTAGCCTCTTAACATGTAGTTTAAACTCTTGGGTGTCAGGAGCAGTAGATGAAACTTGAGTCATTTCAATTGTTGTTTCTTGTCTGAAAGATCTTGTATTACACAATAATAGAAATGTAGGAGACTAGGAACCACAGCATGATATGTGTGTCTCCAAACTTCATGCAGCCCTCTCTATATTGTACATAACATGGAATTTGGCATAACTCACCTTTTACCAAGTCCAGTGGTAGTCAATCACTGGCAGCACTAGAAACACTTTGGTGAATCAAGGGCTCACTATTACCAAATAGTTTCATGGTCCTACCAAGATGGCATAACAGTGGAACTTCAGTATATTATGTAACAAGAAAGGCACATAGAAACTGGGTCTTGTCTTTCTCTCCATCGATTACCCAGTGGTTTAAACACACTCTTCTGTTTTGTCTTTCACATCTGAACACTGGTATTTACCTTTGTTTCAGTGATTACATGACTCTTAATGTCCACCCAAAATCAACTTCAGGAAAATTCATCTCACTACCATCACAGGCCGGCACACACAGTAGGTTCTCAGTAAATATTCACCTTAATAATGAATGACTACATCCATCCAGATGAAAATAAGGACTTTCAAATTAGATTCATTTTGTTAGTGTTTAACTTTCAGTACCTCTACATTATTTTTCTCCTTTTTTTTTTGCTGGTATGGGGGATCGAAGTCGGGTCCTTGCGCTTGCACAACAGGTGGCAAAACCACTGAGATAAATCCCCAGCCCCTATTTTTCTCCTTTGAAAAATTAACCCTAAGTACTTGTGTTGCTGTTTCTGATTTTCAAATCTCTAACTCCTAAGTTAATAGAGAAAAATGCACCTAAAATGCTAGACTCATGGTAGACAGGCACTGTTAGAATCCAAGTTTGTTGAAAATAATGTGATTTCTACTGGTAGGGTTGGTTGCATTAAATAAAATGAAAAAAAAGAAAGTTTCTAATCATGACATCTATGAGCTGTAATGCAAACAAAGGAATTGCAGGGATACGGATTAGCCTTATATCATTTAGTAAAAAAAGATGAAAGAGAAGAAACTCTAAAAAGGAAGAAAGGAAAAAATTGGTTCAACCTCTTCTTCATTAAAACTTCACCTCATTTTGTACAAAAATGTTCTCCCTGATTCTGGCTATTGAGTTTTTAGAAATTGTGATAAATACATGAAACATAGTATAACTCTTAGTAATGTTAAAATGTATGATTCAGTAGCAAAAAATGTGTTCATAATATTGTTCAACAGTCACCACTTTCTGTTCCTGAATATTGGTATAATGCCAAAGGAAGCCCCATATACAGAGTGGTTGCCATCTATTTTGTCCTCCACTCGATCCCTGAAAACCACTAATCTGCTTTCTGCCTCTGTGGATCTGCCTATTGTGAATATTTTCTATGAATGAAATTATATAATTTGTGGTCTTTATGCCTGGCTGCTTTCATTCAGTGTAAAGCTTCTGAGGTTCATCCACGTAGCATGTAAAAGTACTTAACACTTCATTCCTTTTTATGGGTGAATACTGTTTCATTGTTTAGATAAATCACCTTTTGTTTATCCTTTCAGCATCCATAGACTTTTGGGTTCTTTTTGAATTTTGGCTACTGCGAGCAGTGGTGCTATGAGCATCTGTGTACAAATTTCACAGCAGCAAGGTAGGTGGACCCATCCCAACTTTCCAACATTTTCACCAACACTTATTATTTTCATTTTGAAAAAATGGTGTAGGCATCCTAATAGCTATAACTCCCTTTTCACTCTAAATGTCCTCCCATTTACACTGGAAGCCTGCAGTATTATACAGCACGCACATGAAGTGTTAGGTACCATCAGTGCTGGCTGAAGGCCAAGTGGAAAACAGGCCTTGTTTGACCCTTCATGCTTTGACAACTTCTTTCTGTATCCTTCCCTTGTCCATCTTCAGGGTGCCTCTTCTTCTTCTTCTTCTTCCTCCTCTTCCTCGTCCTCGTCCTCCTCCTCCTCCTCCTCCTCTTCCTCCTCCTCTTCTTCTTCTTCTTCTTCTTCTTCTTCTTCTTCTTCTTCTTCTTCTTCTTCTTCTTCTTCTTCTTCTTCTTCTTCTTTGAGGAGTTTAGTGTCTGTCTTGCTCAAAGTCTGCTTATTTGCTTAAAGATATATAAATATAGCACCTCATTCCTGATGAGAGTATTTAAATTTAACAGTCTGACTAAATGTCTACCTTTCCAGCATTAGTTAAGAGGCACGTGTTTTTGAAGTCGAGGCATAGGTCGTGGACTTGCTATGAGTGTCTGTCACTCACAATGGTCATGAGCTCACAGTCTATTGACTATATACATAAGTTATGGCCAAGGTGACCATTGTCATATGCACATCATAATGGCCATGAAAAGGACTCTATTGGTCAACTCTTACAAGAGCAGTCAATCATTCATTTAATAAGATTTCATGAAATACTTGTTTTGTGCCAGGCACTGGCCAAAGCACTGTGGGTTGAATGTATGCTGTGCCCTATTCTCAAGGAGCTCTTGTTTAAGTTCTTATTCCAAGCAGTAGGGCTAGTGTTATAAGGATCCACGTTATCCTATGGTAGGGCTGCATTTTGAGTAGTGAACATTATGAATGAAACAGCTGGCCAGGCATATGAATATGGTCCATGCTCTTGAAAAGAGCCAAATGAACTGAGGAATTCTCACTGTGAATCTTAGACTCCTGCTACCCCAAGGCTTTGGCTTTCCATTTCTCATACCTTAGACATCATCAGTACAGCAGTCATAGGTGGCTTTTCAGTATGTGAAATGGACCGTGCAACTGAGGAAGTGAATTTTGGATTAAACTTAATTTTGATTAATTTATATTTTAAAACAGGTACTTGGTTACTGGAAAAATTTTAGTATGTTTGGAACAACTCAGGTACATGAATCTACATGTTAATTGTAAATGTTATGAGACTGAAAAATGGATCAGCTATTTCCGATGAACATTTAGTGTCCAAATTGTGTGATCTATAAATACAAATTACGTGTGAGGTTTCAGGGACTTGAAAAAGGAATGTAAATTACCTCCTTAATTTTTATCTAGATTACATGTTGCAATGGTATTATTTTTGGATTTATTGAATTAACACAATATTAAAGTTAATTTTCCTCATCTCTTTTAACTTTTTGAAAATGTGGCTGGTATGTAGTTTTAAATTCCGTGACTCACATTGTTGTTCTACTGGATAGTTCTGCTTTCAAAAACCATTATTTTCTTACTATAATATATGCATCTTTCCTCCAAACTCTATTGAGGCATAATTGATACAATTGTAGATATTTATAATGTACAATATGATGTTTTGATATATGCGTACGTTGTGAAATAATTACCATGATCCAGCCGATTATATTCATCACTTCTCATAGTTATCTTTTTTGCTTGCAGTGAGAACATTTAAGATCTATTCTATTAGCAGTTGGAAAGTATACAATGACCATGCTGTAGAGTAGGGCTCCAGAGCTCATTAATCCTGTATAACTTAAAGGTTGTATCCTTTTACCAATATCTCCCTGTTCTCCACCATGAGCTCCAGCCCCTGATAACCACCCTTCTACTCTCTCCTTTCATGAGTGCAGCTTTTTGAGATTCCATGTGAGTGAGATCATGCTGTTTTTGTCTTTCTGTGCCTGGGTTATTTTACTTAACACAATGTTCTCCAGGTCCATCCATGTTGTCACAAATGACAGGATTTCCTTCTTTCTAAAAACTGAACAATATTCCTCTGTGTGTGTACATGTGAGTGCGTGTGTGAATTGCATTTTCTTCATCTATTTGTCCCCTGAAGACACTTAACCTGATTCTATGTCTTGACTATTGTGAATAACCCTGCAAGAAAATGGCAATAGATTGGAAGTAAGACTCCCTGGCATCTCAACTTCTTCCATCCTAACTTCTAAGGGTGTTGCCAACTTACTGAGCTTCTGAAGGCTGATCCCAACAAATGACATGGAAATAAAGCGACATCTGGAGCTTTCTCATATCCCCCTTTCTAAATACATCCTTTCTCTTTTGGTCCAGGCTCCCTTGTAAACACAGTGCACAAAAATCATGCTCCCCCAGGATAAATTTGGTTGACAAAGTCATCCAATAAAGTAATTCATATGAAAATGATCTTGGTTTAATGTGTCATTCATCTCAGGGGTATTTTCATTTTAAAATTTGTTGCTTTCAGAGAACAGCAGCTAATGCAAAGGAATGAACTTCAGGCTAGGATTTTAACATTGTAACATGTAAACTTGATCTTGGTTTTCTGGTTATAAACAAAACAAACAAAAGTCCTTGATCTTCCTCAATAAATTCTCTTCCTTTTCCCACATTCTGAGCCAGGAGGAGTATCTATTGATTAAAAAAAAAGATCCTCTGCTTTAGATGAATTTGCTTCATATGGACAAGTAGGATATGTGTGGCTAAACAGAGGAAAGATTTGAAGCAAATTAATTTTACTTTAATTACTTCCTTTTGTTCTAGAAATGATAATAATGAGCAGTTTCTCTTTCATAAGACTTCCAGCTACTCTATGATTGGCTACCTGAAACTAGTAATACCAAATAAGTGTTTAGTCAATTTATTAGAGTTTTACTATGAGACCATTAAAAATACATCCAATCTAAGCATAACACAATTTATTAGCATGAAGAATCCAGGGGAAAGAAATCTTCTGTTCGTACTCTTTCCAGGGGAATTTATAGCTGGAAGAACTGGTAGACAAACATAACTATAACCTACAGCATGGATTCTGGTTTTGTATTTTGCAAGGTGTAATCATAACGATAACAAAATAGATACTGTTTCTCTCAATGTAAGGATAAATGTGTACTCCAAACATGTTTGTGAATTTCTCTTGGTTTCTTAAAACTTTGTTTGGGTAGGAGACTGGTCTGCTGAGTTTTTTCTCTGAAAGTTGGCACAGAATAAAGAATTTAAGTTTCTCTTGTTTTGGGCTGAAGTGGAGGGACTCCTTTGAACTGGAAAGGGTGGAACTGTCTCAGGGCTTTTGTAGATGTATTGTACCTATCAAGAATACGAGAATGTGATTTTTGGAGTATCCCCAAGAGGGTTTATTTTGCCGCCCCATTGCCAATGGAGAACTTGAGACAGAATAGGGTTAAGCAGTTTCCCAGTGTACCATAGTAAATTGGCAGTTGAAGTGGGATTAGAATCTAGGTCTTCAAACCTTGGGGACTTCTCTATTAGCTCAGATCATGTACGGCTCAGCAGTTTCTTTCACAAGATCCTCCTGACATGACACATGCCATCAGTCTTATTTTACAACAGATGTTTTGAGGGTGGAGCAGATGGTCTCTTCCCTCACCCTCGCAGCCCTTGACTCCAGAGAGATGGATCATGTCAGAGATGGCCCTCACAGCCCTCCTTTCCCAGGGGCCCACAGCCCCTTCTGCTCATCCTTCTCCTGTGCTCATCTTTTCCACACTCAAGAAAATACTGCTCCTACTGTTTCCTCTCTTAAAGGAGGCTCTATACTTCCCCCTAAAGCCTTTTCTGTCCTCCTGTCCTTGAGCTGATTTTTCTTGAAGTTTTATAGATGACAGCATTGTCTAATCAGTGGAAAGAACACTGGCTTCTAAGACACTGTGCTCTACCTCCCATTGTGGTTCTTGATGCATAATTTGTGACAAATTGCTTTCTCCCTTTTCATCATGTACATTTTCCACTGACTTTTGTTCCTGGAATGACCCCTCCTTCTGCATGGCAGCTGGGGAACCACTGTCTATTGTACATTGAAATCTAGAGCAAAGCAATAAAGTCCTTGTCAACAAGTTCCTGATGCTCACCCATGGCTGAGTAATGATGTCACGCAACATTCACATGTGGCTTGCTCTTGCCTGTATCACTTTTATTCGTGAATGCCATTATTTCTACATTTTGATTCTTGAATGCATTAAAATGACCTCACAGTATTGCTTTTCTCTGTACGTAGCCAGTGAGCTTGAGTTCATGTCCTGAGGGAGCCCAATGTGACACGGGTATGTGTGTGTGTTTGCACGTTACCCATTTGAGGAGATGGTGTTTCATGGCAGAAACATTAACTCTGGAATCATAGATGCTTTTAATTCCCAGACTTGACATTTATACGCTGTGTGACTCTAAGCAGGTCATTTTACTGCTTTGTCCTAAGAGCCACTTAGGGCATTGCTACTACTCTGGGGAAGCAACTGAAGAAACAAGTTGTGTTGGAAAATCATGGAAGCCCAACAGAGGAAAGAAAGTTCTCTTTTGAAGAACCATTGCCCCCATAAAGGAATAGGTACCCACTGAAACACCCCCTCCCTTCAAGTGGTCAGTGCTGAGGAGACTGAGTGGCCGGGTTCCTGTGGGCTTGTTCCGTACTGGGAAGTTGCCTCAGAGAATCTAATCAGCTTTTCTTTCAATACTGTAGACAAACGACCTCATTGACTTTTTATGCAAGAAATAGGTGGAAATGATGATCATTCTCTTCTGACTGTAGCCAGTCACTCAGATATTTTGCTACCACCCCATTTTATAATTTATCTCAATATGCTAGTCTATGTTGGTGTGAATGGACATAATCAGAATGAGTGTATTGAGTTACAAACTGAAATATTCTCATTTTCCTAGGGAGTCTTTCAGAAAGTCTTCCTGTGCCCCTTTGTCCTAACGTAGTGCACCACTTTCATCTGCAGCCAGTAACAGACCTTGTTTATGAGCTCTTCAGTCCTGACCTGGGCTTCACTTGCCTTTCACTGTCTGCTTATCTGTGTTTGAGGAAGCACAGAATGTAGACAGAGAATGCTAGTTCTCCTTGGACATAACCTTGAAGTTGGACCCTAGAGGGTCCTAGGAATTTTTCAATTATTTATTCCAGTGTTAACATGTTTTATGATCTCCCTGGGCTCTTCTATGCTCACACTAACTCTGGCTAGGAAATTGGATTAAGTGACCTCTCATTAAGTGAACATCATTGCCCTTGGTTTCCTAATTTGGCCAAAAGCCAATATCTGTCCTTTTCTACCTTTGGCTCTGAAGTCTCTCACCTTTGTGTCCAAAGCTGATTCTGAGATTATGCCAAGTTAGTTGTGACCATTTAAAATAATTGAAGGGATTAATTAATTTTAAACATTTCATCTTATTGGACCATTTCTTCATCTACTTCTCAAAGGCTTTCCCTTATAAAGTTCTGGCATAATGGTAGTAAAATCTGGTTGAAATATTGTTCCTCCTAAATATATAGACATCTTGAACTATGCTGATTTTTATATGATCCCAGAACTGGAGGAAATTTCATGAGGTCATTGAACCTAGCTTCTACTTTTAAGACCACTTCCTAAATTCTCCATGATAGGTGATTGCTCATCAAGAGTGGAAAATTCTATAATATCTGGTAGCCTATTCCAACATCTAGACAGGTGTTTAGCGGAGACTCCTAAGTTCTTGCTGTGCCACACTGGAAATCACACAATATTCTTGTTTTAATTTGTTTAACAAAACATCAGCCAATATGGTACTCAAGAGACTCAGAGTTGAGAGTTGCAACATCCATCACTGGAGTTGATTCAGCTGCTTTAGCCGACCAGAAGGTTGTCCCCCTTCCTCACTGCCCTATACTCTATTCAAGAGGGCAATCTTCCCAGACACATTACATATCACAGTAAGTGATAGCAATAGCAAGGAGGCATCTTCTGAACTTATGTTTACTAGAATTTTATTCTCCTACATTAGAATATGCAAGGGTTTGAGGTCTTATTAGTACCAGAAGAGTTGCATAATGATGCTATCCTGCCTGTGTTGAGTCCTGTGGAATGGATCTTGTGTACAGTTTTCTAATGGTGCTCCAGGGACTTTCTACTCCGTTAGTCCTTTGGCACCTTCTAATATATTTATGGACTTAGGACATGCCTCAGTGTTCCCACAAGAAGGGATAGAATTGGTTCCCATAGGCTAGGCTGCTTGGTGGGCAATTTAATACACTGGAAGATTTTCATTTGGATTCTTTGTTAATTTTCACAGCTTTCAATTTTCTGTGTCACTACTAAGAGAAAACTTGGGTGAGTTTGGAATATGGATGTGCACTGTGACTTGGTTCTACCAATAGAAGATGACAAAGATGACAGGCTGTTCATGATTATGGGTACATAACTGCTGATTCTGGCCTATGACACTCAAGTCTCTGTTTCTGGCTTTGAAGAACCAAGCAGGGATAAATTCTATGGCTAGCTGCAAGAAATAGAATTCTCTCAACAACCTAGGAAGTAGATCTTTCCCCAGTTTAACTTTCAGATGAGATCCCAGCCCCAGTGAGCCTCTTGATTGCCATCTTGTAAGAGACCCTGAGCAGAAAGCCCAGGAAATGGAACTCAGACTCCTGACCTATGGGCACTGTGAGATAGTAAGTGTGTGTTAAATTTATGGTAATTTGTTATAAATCACAGAAAACTAACACTGCTATTGAATACTTATTTGCACAGTTAAATATTTATATCCCTTACCAGGAACCATGTCTCTCTCCCTCATTGCTACATCCTCTATGCATATTATGATGCTAGACAGGGAGGTGCTCCTAAATAAATATTTAGTGAATGAATACATTTATGAGCAAGTGAACAAATGAATTGGAATGCTAAGCTTAGTTTTAGGTATTACATGTACAGAGACATACAACAAATTTTGGTTTCTTCAGTAGAAAGCCACTTTTAGTCACATGAATGCAGGTGAAAAGTGTGGCAATCATGGTGTGTGAGGAACAATCAGAGAGTTGCACATGTTTGCCTGGAGAAGTGAGGACATCAGACAGGAAGTTAACGCTGCTGCCCAGGCATATAAAAGCACGTCCCATGGAAATGAACCTGCACCCATGTACTCTGTATTACTCTTGAGATTGGATGAACTCAGGGGCCAAAGGGTATGTATTATTGGAAGCCAGATATTGCTTCACAGAAAAAGAAATATGTGTGATGGTGGCAGTGAGGTCACAAATTATAGTTGCTTTTTACTCCATTAGGTAGTAATGAGTTTCTTGTCACTTGAGGTGCTCAATTGGAGAAGGAAAACCATTTTCATAAAGGGAATCTCTTCATTTAAAAGGCTTATTCTCACTGGGCATACTGGTGCATACCTGTAATCCCAGTTACTTGGGAGGCTGAGGCACGAAGATCATGAATTCAAGGCTACCCTGGGTAACTTAGCAAGACCCTGTCCCAAAAATCAAAGGGATTTTTGAGGGATAAGAGTGCTTGCCAGCCATATGCAAAATCTTGAGTTCAATCCTCAGTGCTGCAAAAACCAAAAGAGGCTTACTTTTCAGATGGGAAAGAGATATATACAGAAAGAATGTAAATATTAATGAGACACAATGCTAAGTGTCAAGTGATACAAAGTATAAACCACACATCAAATCTACATAGGACTTTAGAGGAATAGAGTGGCCCTGAAGACAGAAATTCAAGAAGACTTTGTGGAAGAAGAAGACTTAGCCTTGAATAAGTGAATCCAACTAATGTGGGTGTTTCATGCAGAACTGATAGCATAGGCAAAAAGGCAAAGGCCTGATCCATAGGCTCTCAGGTCCACTTAGCCATCTTGTCTTTAAAATCATCATATGCTACCTTCTCCATCTGTGATCACACAATCACTATGCATAGATAGGCCCTGGTGCCTCCTGTCTTTTCATTCAGATACCCTTGATTCTCTGAGCCTAAAAGCACACACACTACCAGAAACTATTGATAAATATGTGATTTCTTTCAGTCACGAGTGAGATTATGTCAGAACATTTAGCTGAACATAGAGTCATTAGTCAAGTGCTTTCCCAGCTTCAGCAGTGAATTAATGTGAAATTTGAACACATTTCTTAGCTTCTTGATTTTTAAATTTCTGCTGCAAAATGATAATGCTTCTTGATTTCTCATCAAAACCTCAGGGTGCCAAGTATTGACTAAAGAGAAATAGCAGTGATGGGCACACTTTGTGTTTATTCTATTACCAAGGATGTCACCAATGAAAATAAATCCTAGACCTTCATTTTCATCTGCTTCAAAGGTGGCTTCTTTGGAGAGTCAGGATACCAGGGAGAGAATTAATGAAGGCTGATGTTGAAGCTCTGCCTTTTCAGATAGGAAAAATAAAAGAGCTCTTCCTATTTCAGAATAATTTCTTGCCTTTTAAAATTGGGTAAGTTACTGATTTACGGAGTTGTTTTTGACAACACTGAGGCCTAAAATTCTCTTCACAGCATGGTTACCAGCAGCCTGAACTTTTTCCCTACTCTACTCCTGGGGACTTTGACCCCAGAGGATCATCCTCATACTTCTCCACAAAGAAACACATATTTCCTTCTATGCTGCCACAACATTTTAAAGCTAAATAGTGTAATTTAAGATCACCTATCTGGGAAAATATACATTGGTAAATAGTCAAAACTTTCTTAGTAGCTTTTCTTACTGGTTTGAAATTTAGGACCATCTTTTCTTGGGGGGTGGGGATAGAAAGGCTGTGTCTAGGACCCCAAGACACATAACCTTTGTCCATAACCTTTCTCCCTACTAACTTCCTTTGGTTTCCATGTCATTCTGGGTGACTTCATGATGTAGTTTTTACTGATTTTTATATTTGTGTCCCTGAAATCAAATATATGTACTGTCTTAATTTAGGGACAGTGGACTACTTTTATGTATCATGAACTGTTTTTTAATACAATTGGCTTCAGTCCTGTAGAATGAAAAACAATTCTTGAGAGGCAGTATGTGAACCCAGGGATATTGACACTAAAGGCAAATAGTGAAGTTCTATATGAGGACCTCAAAACAAAGAGACGAGTACATCGGACCAATATTAAGAAAGCAAAATTATAATCTATTCTTTGAGTTAAGCTAAATAAGTTTGACTTGGCAACACACAGACTGGCAGATAGATGTCCCCCTACTAGGTGAAGCGTGGTTCTTCAATGATGAAACATTAATTCTTTATTGTTTCCAGCATCTAGCTCAGTGCCTGGATCATAGTAGGGGTTTAGTATGCAAAGAACTAATGAGTGAATCAGTCTTGCAATTTATTTGTGGCCCTCGCTGTGACCTTAACTTCACTTGTGACAGATCCAAAGAACAAAATGATTCCTTTCACATGACATGGATGACTACATTTGTTGGTCTTTGAATCTATGACTAAGTGATTGACCCATAATAGGTGCTCAAAAATATTTTCTAAATGTGGCTTTTAATGAAGATTCTTACTGTTGTTCTTTAATTTTCAGAATATCCCTCCCCACCATTTTATCAGTTATGAGCATGAATCTTTGTGGAAGGACCAAGTGATTACATTTTGTAAAGAGTGTATCATGAATTCGATTGACACTCCAACTCTGGTGATAAAACTCAAGTGCACATACACATTATGCAGAATTAAAGTTGGGTGTGAGCTGGGGGCAAGAGTTAAAAATAATGGTGGTGACCAAAAGGAGAGAAGCGAGCAGCGAAATATTCTCTTTGTCAGGGAATATCGGAAGCATAAACAGTATCATGTGAACAAGAATCTTGACCTTCAAGATGTTCTTTACATACATACCTGAGCCTATAGCTTTTATGAATGGACAATGGCAAATGTCATTCATGGGAGATCTGAACTTGCATTTGCATCATGCTGGGGGCTTCACAAGAAAGTAATTACAAAATGTCAGTGCCCACTGTAAAATGATGTGTGGGAAATAAAAATTTTTAGTGCAATAGCAACAAAGTAGGAAGAATAGTCTTGAATTTTCTAATAGTATCCATTCTGAACATGCACTGGCCACCTTCATCCCTCTCATCCTTCTTACTGAAAAGCAGCAATTATAGTGAACCAACAGTAAATGTTCTCCAAGTGTGACTCTGCTTTAGAATCACGTGGTAGCATGTAAAAATGTAGATCCCATTGGAGAAATGCAAATCAAAACCACAGTGAGATATGGCTTTACCCAGTAGCTTTATTACTATGTGTGTGTGTGTGTGTGTGTAGTGTGATTAAAAATGATACATGTTTACAATTTTAAAATATAATTATGATAACAGACACATTACCATGAATCCCCCTTAAATTCTCCTTGATTTTAACACACTTATCTCATCATTCTTGCCACTTTCTGAAACACTTCTGGAGGTCCTCTTCCACGAGTGTCTTTAGTTGTGCTGTCATGGCTGCCTCCACGTCCTGAATTGGTTCAAAACATTTCCCTTTCATGGTCATTTAGACTTTGGGGAAGAGCCAGAAGTCACACAGTGTCAGATCTGGTGAATAAAGTCGATGAGGACACACTGTAATATTTTTATTTGACAGAAATTGCCATACATATCTGATCAATAAGGGGTGATCACAAAATACGGTGAATATTTAAATTTAAAAATTCATTCCAGTGAAAGGTACATTGCTATCAATCCCCATAAAAATACTCCACCTTGCTTCCAACATACTTATGCCATCATTCTTAGCAACAAGTTAATACTGCAGTAAGTTTTTCATTTAAAGTTCAACATTCATCATATAGTGAGCATATTGCCAAGAATGATGGGATAAGTGTGTTTGAAGTGAGATGGAGTGTTTTGAGGGGGATTAATGACAATATATCTTTTACTGTGATAAACCTCTTTATTTAAATATTTATTATCCTGATATGGCCCGTGTATAATGCCTCTTCTGACCATTTTCACTCATCTTTAGAAATTTGGCCCAGTTCTATTTTCTGCAGAACTTCCTCTGTATATGATTCCATCCTAAACTAACCTATCACCCTATGTGCTTTGTTGCGTTGTTTGTTGTGTGCTTAGGATACTTTTTTATTGACTACCTTATCTTGCTGTAATTTGTGTGTGTATCTGATTTTGTCAATTACATTATAAGGACTCCAAGCACAGTCCTTAGTTTAACAACATTACTTTTGAACCTACTATGTGTCACCTATTCTGTTAGGCATAAGGGCCATAAATAGTTACTGTCCTCATGGAACTCAGCATGAAAGGGGAGACAGAGAATTAAATGCTTTTACATATCTCACAAGTATATTTGCTTCAATGTACCTTTAGAAATGGTGCTTTGTACCATCTTTTAAATTTAACAGAGTGGCCACAATCTAATTTCTGTGATAATTGATAAAGTATTTCCACCAGGTCAAAAATCATTATCCAGTAATGACAGAACTTCTGAGCTAAAACCAAATATAAATGGAAGTTCACATAACTGGCCTTAGATAGTGTAGTTTATGCTTCTAAACTTGGATGGGACCCACTAATTCCTTTTCAATAGTCAATAAATTTTTACAGTGAGGAATAAATATGAGAGTGATTGAGTGGTTTCTTCTTATACACAAATAGATGTTTGTGGATTTGTGTTGGCTTATTTAGTGTGGTTTTCTTTGTGACCTTTGATCATGCTCTTTGGTAACTATGAAAAAATCAATATGGCATTGGATTGGCTTTAGATGGGAGGGGGTAGAAAGAAGAAAAGAACACACACAAATGCAGTTCATGATAAAGATTTACAAAGAGAAACTACAGGCTAATAAAGTTTTAGAGTAAAATTGAAATTACTCCTGCATTCACTTGGTATTCTATAGCACTTACAGCAAAGCTTAACAAAGCCTTTCTTAGGCCCATGAAAACAGTCCCCATGAATCATGCATTTAAGATTCGAAGTCTGCCAGTTGAGGAATGTGTATCAGTTTATTTGAGGTTGTGGAAAGTTTGATGTAAAGTAAAAATACTACCCATGGAAGCCCTTGTTATTGAAAAAGGCAATAGGTAATGTCCCTGGGTGTTGTCTTCTGATTTTTCCTTAGAAAGAGCAAAGCTGTCATTTGGACTCCTGGGCCTTGGAAGATGATGGTTGTCTCCAATACTGTGCATTTGTTTAGCACTGTCTCGGTCCTTCTTTTTTCCCCTGCTGGATGTGTCAGATGAACCAGTGAGATGTTTTAAGCCCCAATTCATCAGTTTCTTTCCATTTGGGGCTCATGATTAGTGTTAAAGGTGGAAGTACAAACACTGGTTGAGTGTAAGATTACAACAATATCTTTAATTAATGGAGTACCTTGGCAAACAAACACTTCAGACACAAAGAAACTGGTATTTAATGATACTCTTCAGTTTGCTGAAACTCTCAGAGATTTTCCCAGGGAAACTGATTCTTTTTGCAGGCTTCACTTTTGTTGATTTGCATTTGGCCCTTAATATTTTTTGTTTTAATTTATGAAGTCCAAGATGAATGATGAATCCACATATTTTTTAACATGCACTTCTGTGGAATTATTTATATGCAAATATGCATGCACATATGTGAGACTCTTTGTTTTGACCCTAGCCTTTGAAATCCAGCTGACTCACCTACAGTTCCCATATCCTGAAATTGTGGAACCATTTCAAATATTCTCCATTTTCCAATGGTCACCTGCCTGCCTGCTCTCCTTTTGATATTGATCTTCAATCTTCTCTCTCTCATTCCATACCCTGCCGCCATCCCTATATCTGGCCACCGTTGATTTTGACAGTCTTTCTTCTAGCGTCCTCTTTCACCCTCATATTTCATAGCTTACACTCAGTGTTCTAGGTTCTATGGGGTTTCTTGGTTTTTGGTGTTTCTATTGCCTTATGGAAGAACTCCCTTCTCTAGTCTTATGAACCAGACCCCGAGCATACATACACTTGTTTCCTGGCAAAATAAAACATTGAAATGAGGGAAAAAGATAGTATTTCCATTTTTGTGAACTTTGTATTTTATTCCTGAGCAAGTATTATGTTGAGCTGTATGACCATCTGCTCCCTCCAGTCCAAGTCACGATCTGGTTTTGCTGGAACTACTCTAATACCTCTGTGCTTCCACCTGTGTTCCCTACCATCCATGTACCATACAGCACTGGGTGATCTCCTAACAATATAAATCAAACAGTGCTCTTACCTGGGGCAAAAACCTCCACTGGGAAATTAGATGAAGCAACTTCTTGGCAGGGCCCATGATCTGACCCCTGCCTATCTCATTTGTCTCTGCTCTCTACTCCCTCTGTTCCTGCCCCTTTGCCTTCTTGCTGTTGCACAAAAATACCGAAGTCTTTCCCACTTGATGGCTTTACATGTGCTCTCCTTTCTGACCCACACTGCCCCTGCCCCTCACCCAACCAAATCCTTCCTGTCATTCAGATTTCAAGTCAGATACTGCTGGTTCCTTGGCCTTCCGATTGGATGTGTCTCCCAGTGCATCTCTACCACATCATCCTGTGTTACTTTCATTATATGTTTGTTAGCATTTATTTATGCATTTAGCTGATTCTTACCTGTCTTTCTACCATTAGTATATGAATTCTGTGAGAGCAGATATCTTGCTTGGCTTGTTTATTTCTGAAACCCCAGCAGCCAGAACAATTCCACGCATTAAGCAGGACTTATTAGATATTGGCTTACTAACATTTGAACCTTCTAGTGAGCTAGAGTGTGTTAGTTCAAATATTCATTAAGTTTATTGACAGACTGACCATATTCATTCAATACATGACACAATTGTCATTTAAGTGACAAAATCTTAATATAGATGAAAACTAAAGTCCAAATGTAAAGTGACACACATAGGGACAGAAGACTTTGATATTTGACTCTAGGACTGAGCAGTGCTGTGTTAGTTTTCTATTGCTGGTAAACAAGTTAACTGCAAACTTTGTAACTTAGAATGGCACTCATGTATTATCTCCCAGTTTCTGTAGGTCAGATGTGCAGGTGTGACTTTCCTGACTTCTCTGCTCAGGGTCTCACGGGGCTGCAATCAAAGTGTCGGCTGGGTTGCCCTTTCATCGCAAGAAGGTCCAATTGCATGCTGCCTCAGATTGTTGGCAGAATTTCCTTTTTGTGCACACATTGAATTTATTCTGACTGCATATAATATATGCACTATGTTCATTGTCTTCCTTTTTTATGTCCTATCACGTACTTTGTTGTTGTTGTTGAGACATACTACTTGTACATTTTATGAGGTGTATTATGGTAATTTGGTGCATGTATACAATGTATAATAATCAAATAAGGATAATACACACTTTCATCTTTTCTAATGTTAATAATTTTCAAATATATCATAGATTTTTGGATTTAACAGTTAACATAGTGTGTTATAGAAAAGCAGAGTTCATTTTTCCTATTTAACTGTATTTTGGTGCCCCTTATTGAACTTTTTCCATCTTTCTTCTCTTATGCCTTCCCAGTCTCTAGTGACTACTTATTCCACTCTATCCTTCTGTGAGATCGATGTTTTAGTGTCTACACATGAATGAGATCATGTGGTATTTACCATTATGTGTCTAGTTTATTTCACTTAACATAATAACCTGTAGTTCCATTCATGTCGTTGTAAATGACAGGATTTCTTTCTTTTTATGGTTGAATAACATTCCTCAAGCTTTCTTTCTTTCTTTCTTTCTTTCTTTCTTTCTTTCTTTCTTTCTTTTTAGTACTGGGGATCGAACTCAGGGCCTTGCACTTGCAAGGCAGGTGGCGGAATCACTGAGCTAAATCCCCGACCCTAATGTTGAACTTTTTTACATGTGGTCCATTTTTTTTTTTTGAGATGTGTGTTATGTTGGCAGATAGTTATGGTGGCAGAATTCCTTGTGGCCACAAAATCCAAGGCAGTGTGCCTCTTCAGAGCTAGCAATGGAGACAGGCAGAATCTCTGTCCCTTTGAGTGATTGCCCCAAAGGTCTAGATAAGGGATGGCAAACCACAAGAACATCCCTTTTGATTCCCTAAAACCTACTAATTAATGACCTTAGTTACATCTGCAAAATCTCTTAACCTTTGCTCTGTCATATTACATAGCAAAGGACTGACATCCACCATATTTACCATATTCTGTTGGTTAGAAAAACTTACAGATACTATCCATACTCAAGAGGAAGAAACTATACATGGGTATGGGCCACTGGGAGTCATCTTAAAACTTTGCTTTCCACATGGTGCTAAGATCATGTGAGTTCTACTCTATCCTAATTTGGGTGAAAGATTAGGAGAAAGTGCTTTAGAATTTTAAAATAATATAATTGCATAAACACAGAGGAGAAGGAATGACTTCCAAATGAAGAGCTTGAGGAAAGATTATCCAAACTCATGCTTGAAATACAATGCAAATCACAAGAAATAAATGGAGCATGGTTCATGATGGAATCCAAGAGGTTGACCCTCGCTTCTCATGGTGGATCACAGTTTACTTTGCAGTTCTCTGCTCCCCTTGACAATCTCATTTTGTCACTTGGAATGGAGATATTCCACTTTAAAGGTAAACTCATGTTGTCAGATATGTGCCTTACTGAAGCAAAAAGTTGGCCTTCTCTGGAAAGTGAACAGATTTAACCAGGCAGCTGCATTAAAGACATGCCTTTGAAATGCCTTTTTGAATTTTCTGCTTTAAAAACTAGGACAAAAGGACAAGTCATATCTCAAGAGTCCACATGTATTCATTTGCTGAACTTCTACAGAATATCTTCCAAGTGCCAAACCTCATGAAGCTTTACAGTTTTGGAAGAACCTCATGATTGAGAACCAGCCAGTTCAGGGTGCCAAGCCAGATTCCATTCCTTCCTAGCCATGTTTATTTGTAGATTTACATGAGTGTCTTACCTTCTACAAACGTCAGTTTCTTCACTTCTGAAATTATAATTATAGCTGAATTATGTGAGATAACATGTATAAATCACGTAACATGATGCCAGGAACAAAATAAAGATTGGGTCTTGGAAATGACAGCACATAAAGTAGTGAGGTCACAGATTTTGGAATTACTCCTTTAGTCAGAGGCACTGATTGAATTAGATATTCAGTAAGTGTGAGGTATTGGGCTAGGTACTAGATGTAAAATGAACAAGGTTATGTGATCTCTTTTACTTTGAAGTCTGTAGACTTGAATATCGCTCTGTCAGCTGTGTGATCTTGGAGAGCCATTTCATCTATCTGAGCTTTGGGTTTTGTACCTGTAAAGTGGGGATAATCACAGCTGCCATGCTGTGTTCTTGTGAGGTTAAATACAACAAAGTATGTGAATACCAGGCTTATGGTAGGTACACAGCAAATTGTGGTAATAGATCATCATTGCCATCATTATCCCAATCAGAATCCCATTATTGCGGTGAGAACTTTAAAGGAGTTGGTACATTGAAAGCTATTGAGGTTCTGTGGATTTTCTAATACCTTTTCCCCTGGTTTTTCAGCAGGCTGAATTTCTCCCTTACCTCAGCCCACTGGGCTTAGGAGGTAAACATTGACTTCAATGTTATATGTATTAATCACATTCCCATCACTGGGATAAAATACCTGACACTGGCGACTTAAAGGAGAGGTTTTATTTCCCTCACAGTTTCTGAGGGCTCAATCCACGATAAGTGATCTTCAAGGCAGAAGCATCATAGTTGAAGGGCTTGGCAGAACAAAGATGCTCGGTTCATGATGACCAGGAAGCAGAGAGAGAAGGGAGGAGCCCAGGACAGAATAAACCCTTCCAGGTCGCGCCTTCAGTGACCCACCTCTTTTGATCAGGCCCCACCTCCTAGCAACACACTCAGCTAGGAACTCATCAGCGGATGAATCTATGATCTAATCACCTTCCAAAAGCCCCACCTCTGCACACGTGAGACTTTTGGGGGACATTCTAGTTCTAAGCCATAAAACATTGAAAGACATTAAAGGTAATTTGCAGTGGTAACAGGGTTTTAATATCACCTTATATTTTCATGACACTTTAGGTGTCTAATCTTTTAATATATTGAGAAATAATATTGGTTGAGTGCCTGTTCCATGCTGGGCTCTGGGTTCTTCCTGTGAAAGAGGCAGGATCCTATGATTATTTCCACCTGGAAAAGGAAAACACTCCTTTAAGAAGAGGCTGGCAAATTTGCTTCATGTCTTGCTGCTTGTTAGTGGTTCAGGTGGGGCTGGAGCTCAGGTTTTCTGACTTCATACCCAAAGCTGTTTCTAGTTTCTCCACTTATGTGTCTAGTGAAATGGGCCTGTCCAGAAGCATGTTGAAGGGGTATCAAGGGTGCTTCTTCAAGGGGCAATGCTGCTGCTGAAGTAGGGGCTGATTTAAAAATACAAACAATGCTAGGAGGCACCTAGAGTGAGGGGAGACTCAGAACTCCAAAGCCCAGAGCTGACAGGTGTCAGGACCCGAACGGGACAGCCAAGCAGGATTGCACATAGCCCTGGCTGACATGAGTGGACTTCCAGTCTGTGTAGACCAAGATGGCTCTCCCAACTCCCTATCATTCCTTCCCAGCCATCAGGGTGGATCCGGCCACATTTTTTCCTTGGTATCATTTGCCGCATGGCTTTATGGGTGAGGGGGCAGCACACAACTATGCCATGTGATAGAGTAACATTAACTGATCAACGTGGGAATTGGACTGATAGCTGTTGTGTAAGGCTTTCAGGAGCTCATTTCATGTAAACTATAGAATTAGACAAAAGGTTATGTAAACAGATCCAAACCAATTGACTATGAAGTAAGAAAACAGCATTCATTCGGATTTCTAATCCTCATCATTTTTTTTAGACAGATGTCTGTGGTTAGGGGTTCAAACAAAGACTCAGTTTGGAAATGATAAGGCCCGCATGTGGATGCCAGAGGGACTTGGGTTCCTATCAATTGCTAGTAAGAATGTACTTTTGGCTCCGAGCAGGCAATTTTAAATGTCAAGAGGTTCAGGAGTGAAGGTCTGAATATCCCCTAAGTCAGAGTCACCAGATCTCCAGATCCTCAATACAATTGATCTTGATCTCCAGTACCTCAGCTGAAGAAAATACTGGTTTTAAAGAGCTCCTTGAATTTCTCAAAGTATAAAATTCCTCTCCAGGTTGAAAGTTCTATTCCTTGACTGTGCTTCAGATCTAGGAAACACAGAAATCAGTCACACATTCTGTCACACTTAAAGTCCAATCCCCACATGTGCTGCAGACAAGGAGCCAAACACCTTCTCAGTTACCTCTGGCACTTGCCTAACCACAGCCTCAGTGTCGGTGTTAGCATGAGTGCCATTTTCAGGTTCCCTGTGGTGTCACCGTCCCCCTCGTCCCTCATCTTCCTCTTCCCATCTCCTGCTTTGCAGAGGTAATGGCTGTATGTGGAATTTGCTTGTCTTTCCAGTTCCATAAAGGCTTTTCCTCTTTTCCTTCTCTCCGTCATCCCTGAATCTTGCCTGATTTTTCACAGTAAGTCTCCCACCTGCTTTCTGTTGCACAATGACCTTGGAGTCTTGAGCTGGGGGAGAATAGCTCTCTTTCCTTCTAGCTAGCAATTAGTGTCAGATGATGTAAACTGCATGGGTAACAAATAGAGCTGGGAAAGGTAAGACGTGCCCTTTGGTTGAAAATGCGCACAGCATGGAATCATGGGAAAACTTGAGTGGCGGCCCCTTGCATATTGTATATATAACATGCATATATTCACATACATACGTTAACATATAGTTGGTAATAGGATGGGGATAGGGTGCAGCTCTGCTTTGGAGCCGAGTTTCTTCACACTGCAGTATTCGTTTTGATAACCGTGCAGAGACAGATGGCATTCTGTCCCCCTTCCAGAACAGAGAAATAGTTTGCAGAGCTATAGCTAGTATAATGAGAAGCCATGTAAGTTGAAGATGAGGTAAAACCAGAGCATCTGTCAGTCCTTGCATGCCAGATTGGAGATGCTGCACACAAACTAATATTCCAACAAAAAGCTGAAGCGAGTATAGATTTGTGACCAAAATGATTGCATTTGATAACAATGCCATAGCAGATGTCCTAGAGTTCATGCTTGGTTTTTATTACTGCTCTGTGAGTGTTTTTGGAAGCGAGACCTGCCGGAACAGCTTGTATGAAGCATGTTCGTTATAAAATTTTATTTTACAGAAAACAATAAGATGGAAAATTTGTAGCTAGTTTGCTACTTTCCTACTCTATCCTTTTTTTACTTAATATTTAGAGGAAGCTTCTATTTTTGTTTGATTTGTGTTGGCACTTTCTAGCCTAATGAAAGAACATCATGTTAATTCAAAGTAGAGAATGGAGGCCAGAGTTAATGTTCATTATCTAACATTATGTTTCCAGTGTGGACCATGGCAAGAAGCACCTTAGCCTCTGCAGAGGCCTCCTTCGCATCCATTCTGTCTTACATTTTGTTGCCTGAGGGTAATTAAAAAAAAATTCTTCTTAGGGGTCCCTGATTAGGAAAAAAATAAAAAAAAACAAGAGACATACAGTTCAAAATATCATGTTAAACACAAGAAAGATATACAGCTTTTATTTGTCAATTTAAAAATTACTTTGTTAATTGTTAGAAAAAGAAACAGAAGGACCATGGCTTTTCTACTAGCGTCTGTCTTCTACACCGAGATCTGTTGCAGTTATTTCCTCAAGAAAGCAACTGTTTAAGTTGTAGATTATTTAAGATTTTTACACAACGTAAGGAATGTACAGTGTTTCTATATGTGCGCTGCCTTCCTGGCCTCAGTGCTACATAGGGCAATGTTAATCTGCTCTGTAAAAGAAAGTCACGGGCTCAGAACCCAGCTCCCAGGATGCGTGTGTTATATGAAGGCCAATTACGCTAGGTTCCAGCGAGATGGGAACGAGCCATATAACCTGATTGCCTTAAAATGGATCCTTATTGGGAGAAGACAATTATTTTCAAAAGTTGATGAATGTTAATAAAAGGTTACATGTGGTAGTCAAAACGTTATATAGCATTGAGTTTACACAAAGAAGAGAAATCAAATACATTCAAGAACATTTCTTATTGTAGGAGTTGTTGGGACCATTTCTCTGCCATATCTTATAAATGAATCATGCCCAAGGACAAGTGTTCCTGTCTCTTTAGAACTCAGTGGCTTTTGAGAAACATATGGTTTCATTTCTGACACTCCTATTTTTGCTTTCCTTGGAGGTCTTAACTTGGATTGTTCTATTTCCTAGCAGTTTGTGGTGTTAGAGGCTGTGAGTTACATCAAAACCAGTAGCATGGTTGTGGGTTTTGGGTTGATGTGCAATTGTTTTGTAGAGTGCTAAACCACACTCAGCAAGTCTGAGTTTGAATTGAAAATGTTATGATGTATGGAGGTAACACACTGGTGTGTTACGATAGATATGCATGTAATTAAATAAGCATGTCTAAACTAAAGGAAGAAAAAGAACTTACTCAATTTTACTCTCATCTGCTTGAAGACAATCTTCCTTGTGTGTTGGCCTTACATCACTTGCTTTGTCTTATTATTTGTTTTTTTTTGGGGGGGGGCTTGTGCCGGAGATCGAACTCAGGACCTTGCGCTTGCGAGGCAGGCCTGGTGCCACTGAGCTAAATCCCTGGCCCGCTTTGTCTTATTTTTAAAGGTGATTGAATTTGGTATTTCAAAAACAGTAAATTTATTATAAAATTGTCAGATAAATCTAATGTTATGAATGACACACCTGAGATATTAGGCTTCTGGGATTTTAAAATGTGTAAAACTGTAAAAAATATGTGCATTGCGTTTCAGAAGTGTTTCGTGTAATTTTAACTGTCACGTGGTGTAAATTTTCCTGAGATCATTTCCTTGCTTGCAAACCTTCAAAGGCCTAGAGGAGACCATCTTTGCTAGCAGGCATGGACTTTCACATGTCCGCCCACCATCCTAGTTGCAGCTCTATCTGCACCTGTCCCTCCACCCTTCTCCCATATGTCGCACATCAAGCTCCAACCTTCAGTGCCTACGTCATACCAAGGATTCCTTGTGCTGCCATAGCTTGGCACATGGGTAAAATGTCTAATGTTGTCTCCATTGCAACCCCTCTGTCCCTTTTAATTGTCCCTAACAGACATGACACATATCCAGGCACTGAAATTCTTGAAATTGCCAAATAGGCACCAATATAATCACTCATGCGAGGTATTCTCCAAGTTCAGGGTGCAAATAAGCCTATACCTTCACATTTTCCCATTAACTGCTCAAGTTCCCACCTGCTCATTAGCAGCACTCGAAGTCGCTCCCTCTTGATACTTCTCCTCTCAGTCTCAACAGCTTGCTAGAAACTCCACGGCTTCCCACAGCTCAGAGAGGATGAGCCTTCTGGCACTGCAACAAAGGAGAAACTGGAATCCAAGTCCCTTCTTGCTTAGCATGCAAGGATGCTTTGGACAATCTGCAGCATTCACAAGTTTTGAGATGAATTTTCTTGTAGCTCTTATGCTGGAAGAAAGGAGACACATTTGATTTCTGTGGGCCATCCTCCTAAGAATTTCAAAAAGGGGGAAATCAAATGGTAAAATATTTGTACCTTAATAATAAACAAGAACTTATATTTGTATAATACTCTCAAAATATATTCATGTGACATCAATCATGCAGATAGAGTGGCTGCTTACAGCTGGAGTAAGTTGAGGCTCAGAAAAGTTAAGCAACATGTTCAAGGCCACAAAGTAATGTCGCTTTGAACTACCAGTAGGAGACACACCACCTGGCCAGCCTCCCACTGAGCCCAGGGCAGAGGTAGGAAAGGAAGAATACCAGTGGTGGCGAACCTTCGGCACCTGTGCCACAGTGGGCTGTTTGTATCATTGAAAGCTCTAAAAGCTTCGCCATCACTGAATAGACCCTTTTAGACCAAAGTACTATTTCCTATATGACTTTTCGTGGTCAGGTCACATAAGGATCATTTTCTTTTTTCCTACTTTAATTATATTAGCCTTATATAGGACAATCATTTTTTATTATGATTTAGATCTAGAATGTCCCCCGAATGCTTCCTGTGTTCAGATGATGCTGTTTAGAAGGTGATTGGATGGGGGGTGCTATAGCTGACCTACTGTTGGGAGGGGGGCTGGTTGGAGGTGGGCCAGTGGGGGGCATGACCCGAAAGCCTTTTTCTCTCTCCAGGGACCTCCCCTTCCCTCTCCGCTCCTTAGCTGCCATGGGATGAGCAGTGTCCTCAGCCCAGGCCCTTCCAAAATGTCATTTCTGCCTTGGAGCCGACTGACAGCAGACTGAAACATGAGCCATAAATAGAGGTCTCCTCCTTTAGGTTGTGGGTGACAGGTATTGTGGCCAGTGACAAGGAAAGTGACTACGACGTCTATTTTATCTGCTTACATGTGAATATGCAAGGAGCTAGGATGGATGACTTTTCCTTGTCCATGTGGTCAAGGACTCACCTTTAGACTCACTCTTGCTACAGTGTTGCTTACTGAGTAAAATATGCTAATTGAAAATAAGAAGTCAGAGGATGATTTGTGGGAGAAGCCGCATCTAAGGTGGGAAGAGGGCAGATGGTACCGAATGTATATTCTATCGGGGCAATGCCCAGGTGCTGCTTCTTATTAAACAAATGACTTACACACCAAGATGACCCGGAAAGCAAGTCCAGCCTTATTTCTGCTGTGATACCTTTATCCTGTACCTAAGGCTAACTGTTTATACTACACCAGGGCATAAATGGAGAAAGAATGAGTAAATTAAATTCAAGGATAAAAAACATTATTTGAATCATTTTCTGTCAAAATAAGCACATTCAGGCAAAAAAAAATATTCCTATGGGAATAAGAAAGTTTACAAATCAGTGAGTTGGTGGAAACTTTCCAATTTTTCCTTCAGAGTAACTTAACTTGGGATAGTTTGTTCCTAGGACCCTTGTAAGGGATGGTGAATCAACATAAAAATGGATGGCAGACCCTGGAGCTCCATACCAAGTGACGGTGTTTGTCCTGGGGAGGTTGAAGTAACCCTGGGTTAGGCAGAAAGATAAATGCTCTCAGTGGAAAGGCATAGCCTGCCTTCTCCTTATTCGCATCCTTCACCTTCCCTGACCTGAAATAGTGACTTGGGGGCAGTGCAAGAATTGGCATTGTTTAGATGAGCATTGTAGATGAACATGCAGATGATCCACTTGCACACTGCCAATGAGGTAGTGTGAATATTTCCCTTGTACTCAGCATGGCTTTTCTGTGATTTTTAAAATTAGTAGCTATTAAAACAAATCAGTCTGTTAGGTTGGGAGCAAATATATTAAGTTTTTCCAACAATGACAAAATGTCTATCACGCAAATTTGTAGATTTGTACTTCAGAATTCTAAGTCACATAATTGTGCAAATCAATGAAGAACCATACAGCATACACTTATTTTATGTAGATAGTAGCACACTGCATATTTAATTCTGCAACTTATTTTCATTGTTCCAGAAATGGAAACAAATTTGTAAATGATTCAGTTTGAATATACAGTGGACTCTCAAGTTACAACTGGCCTGACATATGAACAACTTGGGTTAATTAGATTAATGGACCTAATTCTGCCTCTTGTTATCTATAGTATGTACCCAGGGAAACATCCAGATCTCAGCTGTATTGACTTACAACCAACTTGAGCCCTCAGGAACCGAGCCTTACAAGGGCCACCTTGTAAGTCAAGGGTCCACTATAATTTTATATGCTTATTGTCATTTGTTTTTCTTTTCTTATTTTATTGGTTGCCATCTGCCATTTTTTCTTTTAACATTCTTTGTTCTTTTTACATTTTTGCTTTGTAGGAGCTCATTGCATATTAGGAATATGTTCCTTTCTTTTAGCATATGTACTTGAAAATATTTTTCTATTTGTCATTTTCTTTAAACTCTGAGGTGTTTGTTTACTATATGTAATATTTTTTAAAATTTCTAGTTTTTATGTACTTAAATTTTCCAGACTTTAAAGTTTCAGGCTTTCAGTTTGTGTGACATGTTAAGCATTTCTCACCTCAAGCTTTTACAAATTAACTCAACTAAATTACCTTTTATAACCTTTATGATATTGCTTTTACTGTTACATTTTTGATCCAACTGACTAGAATTTTAATAAAAAGAGTTAGAATTTGAACTAGCTTTCATCCCAAAAACAAACTGTAAGGTCAGTTGGGGTTCACTTATTAAATTATGACTTTCCCTATCTTGTTAACCAAATACCACATATTAAATTATAATCCATCTTTTCCCAAGTGATATTTATATTATAGACTAAATTACCACATATATTAGGTTCTATTTCTAGATTATATTTAATGAAATGTTCATATTAGAAGGCAATGACATTTAATGGATAGAGCTAACAGATCTGTCACCTCCAGGTTTTCTGATCTTTTGTCAATCACTTACCTTCATTACTCCTCCCTTTGTTCCTCCTCCTTCTCCTCCTCTTGTGAAATTTGAATTGTCCACCTACTCTTGAGAGATTTTGTGGTTTCAAATGAAATAATGTAAAGCAGTCCTTGTTTTGCCCAATAGTGCATTTCCATAATGACCAGGTAAGCTGAAACCATGCAAAGTGGTCCCATTCATTCATGGCAAAAATTGCTATTGTTTTCTGACATTGAAACATTTTATCAAAATGTCACAAACTCTCTTACTTTTGGCTATCAATATATAAGGGGGAATTACAAAGTTATAAAACTAGTATTAATAAACTGTTGTAAAACCTCAAAATGTTGAAAACTAAAGGGTTTTATTTCTTTCTAAAATGGTATCAAGAGTAGTTTGAGCAGTGTTTATCTTCTTGTGTGACTTGTGGTATATGGATCATGTCTTTTTTCTATGCAGTGCTGAGTTGCCACATACTTTTCTAAGTTTGGATCAATTTTTGATATTTGATCTTTTTCCCTTCCAATATTTTTCAGCGTCCCTAAGAGTACCTTAAACCTGAAGGTGTTTGCCAAATGTTACTTCCTCTGGGATGTTGTCATTCTCTGCTTACAAACGCTTTCCTCTTTTGTCTTGGTTAGCCACCTTCTGAGTGGCAGTATTGTGAACATCCCCGTGGTCAGATACTTCTTCTAAACTCTCCTTACATGTCATTCCAACTTCACTTATTTCTTTGCTGTACATTGTCTATGTTGGCTACCTCCCTGTTTCAAAGATCCATTTTAGTAAAATGTCACACAATTTCTCATCAGGGAGGCAAGGTGGCAGCGCAAGTACACACTTGGCTGTTTGTGTATAAGCTGAGAAACAGATGTTCAGTGACCAGCCACTGACAGACTTCGAAAGAAGTGATGGAATTGATGCCTAGTCATGTTGCACATCTATCATTACATAGTAAACCTGTGAACTGAACAGCTGGCAGTGAAGTTTGTCCTTTCGGCCATTAAGCTCAGTCGATATACTGTGGTGACTTAAATTTAGATTGTGTTGTTGGGGAACTGGAGTTCTTTATTTTTTTTTAAATTTTATTAATGCATGTCTACAGTACATAATGATTACATTCACTGTAGGGAATTGCTACATGTACATGCCACATTTAAATTATTTTTCCTCTTCCCTCCACTGCCTTTTATTCTTCCAGCAAAAGATTCATTTATTTATAAAACTTATAAAGTGAATTATCATATATACAGATTGAAAACCAGACTAATAGGGCAAAGAACATATAAAACATGTAAGAGGATTATACTAAGTCAAGGTACTTTTAGATACATTGCCCACACTGGATTATGACACCTTTTTCTCCCCCCTCTCTCTTTTGCTATTGTCTCTGATTATTAATATATATATATATCTGAGATATATATATATCTATATATATCTCAGATATATATATATATCTCATATATATATATTATCTATCTCTATATAGTTTTTCATACAAGAGAAAGTATGTGATATTTAAGCTTGTGTGTCTGAATTACTTCATTTAACATTATGGTCTCAAAATGCATCCATTTTCCTACAAATGACTCAAGTTTAACCTTCTTTATGGCAGAGTAGTACTCCACCATATGTAAATACCACTTTTTCTATTCATTCATCTGTTGATGAACAGAGAGCCTGTTTCCACCATTTAGCTAGTATAAGTTGTGCTGCTATAAACATAGGCATAAATACATCACTGTGGTATGATATCTTTAACTCTTTTGGGAAGATTCCTAGAGGAAGGATAGCTGGGTCAAATGGGATTTCTATTTTTAGTTTCTTGAGGAATCTCCATACTGATTTCCATAGTGGTTGAATCAGGTGTTCTTTAACTAAATTTAGCACCTGAATTTCATACATATTGGAATTGTGCAAGGTGGGGAATGCTTGTATATCCCATGGTGTTTGGCACACATAATAGCTGCTCATGAAAATTAAATTCCCCTTTCTTGTGCTTCAGATAGATCAAAATTGACTTGTGCAAAGAGTCACTCAGTTCCTGCTAATGTTTTCCCCCCGATCAGTATGATTTTCCTCCCCAATTTGCAGCACCACTTTATATATAATCCTTTTAGGATGATTTTGGCTAGCTATCTTGATAATTTTTGATATGACGCAAGTGTTCATTGGAATTCATATTTGACATTTCCCACTATTTGTTTTATAAATGCATATGGTTTGAAATAAAATGTTTTCCTAAAAACATTTCCTAAATTCTGTAGGTGTGGTTAGTGGAACTAGTGTGTGTTATTAATGGGAGAGACCTAAGAAGGTGAGCACGCAGAAAGTCCATTCCAAGGATGATGTTTCAAAACGTTACTTATAAGGATATGAGACCTGAATTATTTATTGGTTCTATGAGACGAGGATGTTGAATTTATTGTGGAACCCTGAAGTGTGGCATTCCCTCTTCTTGCTTGCACCTCAGTGAAGATGCACTTCCTGGTATAGTGCTACTTCTTCACATACAGCCTCCATTTAGTCTGTGAAATGACTCAGAAATGTCAACTTTAGACATATCAGTTTTAGGTCACAGTTTATTTTCCACAGAAAGGTAGACCGCCATTCTCTAGTGGATGCCAGTTGCTGTTAAGTTAAACTTGCTAGAAACAATAGTAGTTCTCTGGCATGATGACTCTCGGGGCCATCTGCTAGGGTGGCACTGTGCCCACTCATAGGGTGGTGTGCCAGTTTCAACAGGGCACAGGTGCCAGCCAAACATAGGTTTAGGAGGATAGCCTGCAAGAACTCAGCAAAGAGGTCCTCCAAGTGGTTGGTGATGCCAAATTAGACCCACATGCTTCATTACAAGGGATCACATCTGTTGATGCTGTGGGCATTATATTGGCAATTAAGGCTGTTTTTTTTTTTCTGTTCCTTTATTTATTCTGACTCTGGACTGGGAATACCAAAAATCGGGAACAAAACTAGTTCTTGGCCAGAAAAATAATCAGTTCCCATGTCATTCCCTGATGTCCATCTTCGGCAATCCTAAACTTTATTCGAAATTATGTTAAACTAAACAACTAGCACAATAGCTTATGAGGCTCTGCTTTTGAAAGATAACATTTAGGAAATAACCAAGCAGGCCCATCTCTGATTATCAACAACATTGTAAGAATATATCTGCTGGAAGCAGAGATTGAAATCCTAGTTAAGCATGTGTTCCATGTATTATCTGTTATTTCTTTATTGAAGGATTATTTTCAACCAAGGATGAGACAGACCACAATGAGTCATTCATTATCCAGTGTTCTCTTTCAGGTCTGGGCTGCAGTTCATGGCTGGACTCCAGAATAGTGTTATTACACCTCTGTGTGTCTCAAACTACATTACAGGTTAGGTACATGATGCGCAAGGGAAACACAGCTATATAGGCCACATAGAAAGATAAAAAGTTGGAAATAATAGATTTTAGGAGCAGAGACAGAGCTACAGGGTGGGCCTTTCTTGCTCTATAATAAAGACCTGATAGTAGGTAAAAACCTGCCTTTTCATAATGAGGGGCATTTGAGAGTTTTTTTTACCAGCTACATTTGTTACCTCCAAAGATTTATGCACCCAGATTACAGATAAATTTATGGAAAGTTGATGAGTATTTTGGAATATAAGAAGTGGTTGGAAAATACAGTAACTGTTTAAATTTAAAAAAACGTATTATGTTTAAAATACACATTGCCAAGAATGATGTTCTTATTAAGTGTGTATGAAGCGAGGAGAAGTACTTTGAGGAAGGGTAGATGGCAGTCTGGGTTTCCGTAATAATTTTTTGTTAAAAATTTATGCATCCACCATAGCTTTTGATCACACCACATTATATTCCTGATCTTTTTTGGCTCCTGACTTGATGTGGCATATTTTTCCCTCTCTCACATGGGTAATGCTACTATACGCAGCAATCAGAATTAGGCACTCTGGTCCCTGTAGGGTGTTATTTCCCATCTAATCACAGGGCAAGATCAGAAGTAACCAGAATAGATATATCTCACAGCATCGAAATTATGGCATGGAAACAACATGAAGGGACATGGGTGATGGAAGAGGGAGACATAGAGGGTATGCACAGGGGCTTTGAGGTCACCAGAGCCCTGAGTTTGAATCCCAGCTCTACCACTAAATCCTATTGTGAGCTGTCTGACTTTGGGCACACCATCGAACATGCCTGGTCCTCAGTTGCCTGACTTGCAAAATAAAAACAATAGTACATGTATAAGGTGACTGGCACATGACAGGCACTCAAAATGGTAGCTATTAATATTAGGGTAACTATTCTTATGGTGTAGATTCGAGGAAAGGATAGCAAAGGTGACTTTATTTTGGCAGCATAGAACCTAAGAGGACCCACTGAGCACTACTTCAGATCCATTCTGGAAAGCTATTGCTGGTTTCCTGTCACAGTCCCCATAATTGGCTTTCCTCCTATTTAGTGTTAAGAAATATTTCACACAGAAACTGAATATATGAGTGTATGTGTGTATACACGCACACATACAAATATTGTATAATCTTGTATCAAGTTAAAGGAAATTGCAATGAACAGGAATGAACCCCCACCCTAAAGCGTAAGAAGCAAACATTACAAATACCATTGAATTTTCCCCTGTGCCACCCTTACCATAATTATGCCCTCTCTCACCCAAGAGGAGCAAACATTGCTTTGATTTTTCTTTTTCCTTTGTCTATTTTTTTCTGTTATAATTTTTCTATTTATATATTAATTGGTACATTTTAGGTATACAATACGTTTACATTTATCCTTGGGTGCTTGTACCTGTACATGATGTATCTTGGTTCTTATTTTTTCCCCATTACCTGTGCACCTTTCACCCCTTCCACCCTTCCCTATTTACATAGATTTCGTTTCCATTTTTTTCTTTTCTCATAATTTTTCCTTTCCTTTCTTCTCTTTCCCCTTCCCCTCCCATCACCCCTACACCTTTGGGCCTTTTCCTATTTCAAATTATCAATTATTCGTTTTAATCATTTTAATCCTTATTTACACTTTCAGTTTCTCACACTAGAGAAACTATTTGGTATTTACACATGTGTGTCCTATTTATTTCACTTAAGAGTATGGCCTCAATGTGCATCCATTTAGCTATAAATGTCTCTAGTTTCTCATTCTTTATGGCTCAGTAGTACTCCATGTTATAAAAAACCCACATCTTCTTTATCCAGTTTCCAGTTGATGGGCATTTGGGCTGTTTCTAAGGTTTAGCTATTACAAACTGTGCTGCCATAAACATAGGTGCACTTATATCACTGTGTTATGATTCTTTTAATTCTTTGGGGAAGATACCCAGCAGGGGAATAGCTGGGTCAAATGGGTGTTTTCTGTTATAATTTTATCATAGGTAAATACTTAAGCAATATATTGTCAGTGTTTTGTAGCAGTATATGAATAGTGTCATCCTGCCTAATTTTTTTCTGCAAGTTGCACTTTTCAATCAACGTTATATTTGGGCAACTCATCCATAACTATGCATACAGTTACAGTTTATCCATTCTCATTTACATATTTCATAGAATACCTGTAACATTATTGACCTGTTCTTTTTCTTTTCTTTCTTTCTTTTTTTTTTTTTGGTACTGGGGATCAAATTCGGGTCCTTGCGCTTGCACAACATGCGGCGAAACCACTGAGCTAAATCCCCGGCCCCTGACCTGTTCTTTTTCGATGGCTATGTGGGTTTATTCACATATTATTTTCTTCTAATGAATCTTTTTATACATTTTTCTTTTTTTAAATAAAATTCTTTTATTGGTACACTGTAGGTATACAACACAATTACATTTCTCATTGGGAATTGTACCTTTACATAATGCATCTTGGCTCTTATTTTTTCCCCATTCCTAGCCCTCCCTTCACCCCCTCCACCCTTCCCTATTTACAAAGACTTTATTTCCACTTTTTCCATTTCTCATCATTTTTGCTTTCCCTTCTTTCCTTTCCCCTGCCCCTCCCACTACCCCTACCCCTTTGGACCTTTTCTTCCTACTTTGCATTATTGATTATTCATTTTAATCATTGGTACATTTTTCTTTATATATATGTAAAAAAGTTTATTCAAGTACATCTCTAAGAAACTTAACAGTTTTAGGGTATGGTAATTTTAAACTTTCTTTCTTTCTTTCTTTCTTTCTCGCTTGCTTTCTTCCTTTCTTTTCTTGGTGATTGGGTCTTGCTTGCTATGTAGCTCTGGTTGGCCTTGAACTCACTATGTAACCAAAGCTGGCTTCAAACTCAAGGGAAGCCTCCTGCCTCAGCCTCCCAAGTGCTAGGATTATGGGTATGCACCACCACGCCCAGCTTCAACTCTTTAAAAGAATGTAAAATTTTTTTAAAAAGGTCCAAAAGGGAAGGGGAAGGAGAAGTGGAATGTGTAAAGGAAAGGAAAGAAGGGAAAGGAAAAAATATGAGAAAAGGAAAAAATGGAAACAAAGTCTTTGTAAATAGGGAGGGGTGGAGGGGGTGAAGGGCGCACAGGCAATGGGGAAAAAATAAGAACCAAGGTACATCATGTACAGGTACAAATTCCCAATGATGAGTGTCATCATATTGTATACCTAAAATGTACCAATAAACTTAATAAAAAAGCCCCAGAAAAATGCAATCTATTTTGTAACTTTAACAATATAAAATTAAATGTTGTCTGTCTAAAAAAAGAAACTGACATCAATTGAGACCCTGACCTAGCAATATTTAAAATTCTTGCTTCAGATTCTCACCAGATTGTCATATTGTCAGACAAAAATGTTTGCCAATCTGGTGGGATTAAACTATGCCTCTTTGGTTCTAATTTGTGTTTTCCTTATTATTAATAAGAGAGAGCATCTTTTCATTTTTTGACATTCATTTTTATTATTCTGCTAATACCTGCTAAATATCTGCTGAGGTGTTTTGCCTGTTTTCCTACTGGGTTATTTGAATGACCCACTTCATCTTAGTAACACTTTGGACCTTAAAGTTGATTTTATCTGATACAAATAGGAATTCTTGCTTTCTTTGAGGTAGCATTGGCATAATGAAGCTTTTCCCTTTCTATGACTTTGAACCTTTGTGGTATTTTATGTTTTAGATGCATCTCTTGTATCTGTGCAAACCTGTTGGACTTTTTAAAAATTCATATTAAAAACCATTGTCTTTTAATTGGAGGATTTGGTTCACTTATATTTAATGTAATTATGAATAAATTTGGTTTTAAATCTATTCTTATATTTTCAATTAGTCTTACCAGTTCCACTTAATTTTCCTTTCATCATTGTTGCCTTTCAGAGTGATTGCATGTATTTCCATTCCTTCTCCTGCATTCATTTAGAAGTTATATATCTTGCCAGGCATACTAGCACATGCTTATAGTCCCTGCACTCAGAGGCTGAGGCAGGAGGATCACCATGAGTTTGAGGGCAGCCTGGACTATGCAGTGAGTTTAAGGCCAGCCTTAGCTACATAGTGAAACTCTGTCTCCAAAAACAAAATAAAACAAACAAACCCCCCAAAATATGTATCTTATAGTTATTACTGTATTTTAATGATATTATAAATATTTTATTTGTATTAGTTTGGTTTATAATATGCATACTTAATTTTTAAAAGCCTTCCACAATTTTATCCTTCTCCAGGGGAGAATAAAGAACTTAAGACATTTTACTCTGTTTGTCCTCCTTCTGTCTTGTATTACCATGAAATATTACATTTTGATTTTGTTTTAAGCCAACTGGATGTCCTTTTCATTTCATGTACACATATTTTATTTTTATTTTTAAAATTTGCATTGGCTCATGTTTGCAGTACATAATGATTGCATTTCTTATGTGGAGTTGGTACATGTACATAACACATGTTTATTTTCTCATCTTCTTTCCCTCCTCTCCCACATCCCTCCTTCCATCTCTTGATTCCATTTCCATTTAAGAAAGATCTCTCAACTTCCCATTATCTATCCTTATTTTGCTCTTTATTTATAATTTGGGTTTCTCATATAAGAGAAACCATGCAATATTTAAAGTTGTGTGTCTGATTTATTTCACTTAACATTGTGGTCTCAGGGTGCATCCATTTTCCTACAAATGACTCAAGTCTATGTTTCTTTATGGCAGAGTGGTACTCCACTGCATGTAAGTACCATATTTTCTTTATACATTCACCTGTGGATTTACATCTAGGCTGCTCCCAAGATTTAGCTATTATGACTCGTGCTGCTATATATATGGGTATGCATGGATCACTGTACTATGAAGTTTTTCTTAACTCTTTTAGGAAGCTACTTAGAAGGGGATCACTGGATTTGTTTACTACAGGTTCATACAGTCAATGCTCATTATATAGTGTACCCTCAAGTTCTGATCGTCCTGACATACGAACAACTTGGGTTAATTAGGTTAATGGAAGATTCATCTGTCTCTTGTTATCTATAGCATGTACCCAGGTAAACATCCAGATCTCAGCTGTATTGACTTACAACCAACTTGAGTTACAACCAGCCCGCAGGAACTGATTCAGTTCGTAAGTCAAGGGCCCACTGTATTTGCTTACACAGTACTTCCTGCTTCTCAGACCATCCATCTGTAATCACTATCTGCTTGAAGTCTATCTTTCAGAATTTCCCTTGGTGAAGCTCTGTTTGTAGCAAATTCTGTTGTTGATGATTTAAAAAGCATTTATTTCCATTCTTTCTTGAAATATATGTTTTCTGAGTATAGCATTTCTGCTAGCACATTGAAAATTTTATTCCACTCATCTTTGGCTTCCACTGTTGGTATTTTTCTGGCTTGTTTAAAGGTTTTCTCTTTTTCTTATGATGTCTTTAGGCATAGGTTTCTCTCTTTTTTCCTTGGTAGGAGTCATTGTGCTTCTGGAACCTGTGAATTATTGTTTATTAGTTTGGGGAATTTCTCAGCTATTATTTCTCAAGTATTGTCTCTCCTCTAATTTTCCCATTTCCCCCCCTCTGGGACTCTGATTAAACTTATGTGAAAACTTCACATACCGTATTCCATATCTCTTAGCTTCTCCTTCATGTTTTCAGTTTCTCTGCACTCCAGTCTGAGTGATTTTTTCACAATCCTTTCGTCATCTACATTTAATCTGTTCCTTAAGCCGTCCATTATGATTTGGTATCAGTAGTTATATTTAAATCCTATTTTTATTTTTAATTATCAAATATTTGTGTTCATTGTTGATAGTCTTGTTTCCTGCTTATTTTTGCTTCTTTTTTATTTATTTGAAGGTCCATTTTGTTGTATACTCTACCATCAGTAATAACTAAAGTAATAAAAGGTCTAAATTTGTTCTTCCTTGTTTTTTCTGACTCTTGTTCATAGTTTGTTTCCCTTAGTGATTATTACTTCATACTTTTATTTAGCAAAACTGAATCTGTGGAACTCCTATAGGTCTGGGTTGACAGTGCTTTATTCATCGACTATTTGTGTGTTTTGCTGTTTAACAGGGATGCTACAACACTGGGATAACTTCTAGGCTTTGTGTTTTCTAATCATGATAGTTGGATAAACTTAAATCCCATCCCCTTCTAAAGCAGGTCTCTGGGAACAAATTCTTGGGTCGATGGTGTAGTACGGATTCCTACTGTTAATATTAATTTCTGTCCATCTGCTGCTGTGGCCAAGAAGGGTTTTCTTGTCGGCTTGTGCTGATGGCTGACAGATTTTGTTTGGCCCTCCTCTAATGGTGTAGTCCCCTTAAGAGGGCCAGATTTAAGGAGGAATCTCAGGTGTAGCTTTTCCAATTGCCTAGACACAAGAATTAGGATTATATTTCCAGCTTCTAAAACACTAGGTAACCGGCATGAATATTTTTGCTCTGAGCCTTCCTTACTTGTAAGACTGCTTCCATCTCCTCCTGTCTGACTTCATTCTTCTTTCCATCCCCCAACTCCCATGGATTTCATTCACTGTTTTGAGAACTCAGCAAAACATTATAAAATACAGTGGACCCTTGCCTTATGAACTCAATTTGTTTGCAAGGGCTCGTTGTAACTCAAGTTGGTTGTAAGCCAAGACTATGTTCCCCATAAGAAATAGTAGAAATACCTACAATGTGTTCCAAACCTTTCAAAGCACCCCTTAACTAATAAGCACCACTTTTCATAATAAAAAGGGTGGTATAATATGTGTCATTTACCAGAAACACGGATAATTTTCCTCTTGTATTCACCAAAAAGTTATAAAATGTGCCTAGTTTATCAGAAACAACAATTTCATGCCATACTCACCATTCAAGTTGACGTCTTTGGCTTGCAGGAAGGGAGGATGAAATGGAAGGTGGTTATTGTTTGGAAGGAGCGTCCCCTTCCATAAGAACATCAGGAATCTGGCTCTCTGGTGTCCTTTCTCTCCTTGGGAGAGTCTGTAGTCCACTAGAGTCTGCTTCTTGCTCACTAGGTCTCATCCTTTTCAGAACTAAAAACTCATCTAAGGTTGTCTGTTTGTGTCTTTTCTTTAGCACTGTTCTGTAGTATGACATGACACTGTCATTACGCAAGTGAATGCAATGATTGGCTTTTTCTCTGTCTGGGTGGGTCTTCTCTACAAATGTTTGTAGCTCTGTCCATTTCTTCAGGATTTCCTTCATTTCAGAAGAAGGACTTTGCTGCACTAATTGTTGATACTCCCCTTCCTCTTCAGAAAGCTCCTCAGCTGCCATTCTCTGTTGCTCAGCCAGGAGTTGCTGAAGTTCCGCTGCAGACAATTCCTGAGTGTTCCTCCACCAGTTCCTCAACATCGCCACTGTCTACCTGCAAGCCTATGGACTCTGCTATAGTGACAAGGTCATCAAACACAGAGTCAACTGAAGGCTCAGGCTCCTCTACACAGCCTTCAAAGTCTCTCTCCTGTATAATTTTAGGCCACGCTTTTTTCCATGCAGATCTCAGTGTCCTTAGAGACTTTGGCCCAGGATTTCTCAATTAACCCCATACAGGGAAGACTGGCATTAAGGTCATAACTCAAGACTTTGGTTGTAAGTTAAAACTAAAAGTCCAGTCATAACCCAAGTTGATCTTATGTGAGGCCAGTTGTAACTTGAGGGTCCACTGTATCATGCTGCATTCAGAAGTTTTGAAGTAACAGGGCATTTAGAATATGTCATTCATAATGTTGCTGACACAGAATTCTACCTCTTTCTTTCTCTCAAATTGTAGTCCTTTTCTTCTTGTAAGTCAACATTTTTTATGTTCTTGATCTTAGCTCTGTCTTCCTCCTCCCAAACCTGGTTCTATTTTCTTTTATATTATTCTATTTTACCTTCAACATTTCTTCCTTTCTATATCCAAATACCCTCATGTACTCACCCTTCTAAGAAAAGCTTCCATTGGCCCTAATACCTCTCAACTTATTATTTGATCTTTCCTATTTCTTTAATTAATCAGATAAATATTAGAAATTAGCTTTACAGCAGCAACTATGCTGGGATTCAGGTTCTGTCGACCAGAGTTAGGGAAAACAGAAATAGCTTCCCCCAGACATGACAAACTTTCATTGTGCAGTGTACTTTCTGCCTGTACTTCCTTAACATTGTTAGCCTCATCTCATTGCTTAAAAAACTATCTTGAATGATGCTCAATGACTAAATCCTATGATTCTTCTCTTCTCACTTAAAACATATCTCAGTAGCAGGCAGAACTTGTTGATACCAACCCTGTCCCTCCCCTAAAACCTTGGAACTAGTGGATTTCTCTCATTTTATATACAGAGATTTGCCCAATCCTACACCATAGACCTTTATCTGGAACATATTTTACCCATCTTTGTTCTGTCTGAAGACACAGCTCTAGCTGGGGCCTTCAGCATCTCTTGACTAAGTCATTGCAGCACTATGCCCAGCCTCTGTCCCAGCTCCATCCTTACCAAAGCTGCTGCTTCCATTCAAGAGTGCTCAGCCCGGGGTCGGGGATTTAGCTCAGTGGTTTCGCAGCCTGCACCTGCTGCGCAAGCGCAAGGACCCCAGTTGGATACCCCGTACCAAAAAAAAAAAAGTGCTCAGTCCTAGTTTTCCATTAGAATCACCTGAGGTGCTTTAACAAATGTTAATGCCCAAGTCCCACCCCTCAAGATTTCTAATTTAATGGGTAAGGTAGGGGGTTTTATGCATAAGGGTTTTTGGTTTTAAAGGTCCCCAGGTGATTCTAATATGCATCCAGGATTGAGATCTGTCGCTCTAATCTAGTGGTTCTCACACTTTGGAGTGCATCACACTCCCCTGGAGGGCTTATTCAAACAGGCTGCTGGGCACCACCCCTGGATTTTCTAATTCACTAAGTCTGCAGCAGGCCTGTGTGTCTAACCGGCGCTCAGGTGAACATGATGCTGCTAGAAGACAAGTGACCATAGCTCTAGTTCTACAGCCACATCAATTTTCCTAAACAATGGATCTCAGTATCACTCCTCTGCCCTAAAACCTGTAAGAATTCCCTATCATCTATCAAAATAAGTACAAAGCACTCTTCCAGGCCTTCAAAGCCCTTTGCCATCTGATCCTATACTGCTAAATTGCCTTTTACTTCCCCTCTGCTTCATCCAAACAGGCCACTGGCTCTGCTGTGAACACATCCAGCACTGTTTTGCCTCCATATATTTACTCATTTTGTTATCTTGCCTGATGCTCTTAGACTCATGCATTTGTCTGTTAAAATTCCATTTCTTCTTCAACATCCATCTCATATACCTCTCTCAATGATACACCCTTTTCCTTATACCACCTTCCAATATAAACACATGCTCATTAGTTCATTCATTCCTTATCATAGTTTTCCTATTCCCCAAATGGATCTCTCGAAAATTTTTGTACTATCCCAGTCTGTCCGACAAGATCTGCTTCATACTTTGCTAACAAGTCTTCATGATTAACTACTCCTGTCATTTAGCCCATGAAATTCTAAATGCCTGGATGGCAAGAAATTCACTCTATTTACACTTTTACACTCTATAGGGCCACAGGGGTGATATCAGAAAAGTAGGCACACTTCTGTGGGAGAATTTGTCATCTGACTGGGGGACTGGAGAGGTGTATGAACATAATCACAGTCTGGGTAACTTGATCAGAGACTGGTTGCAGAACACTTCTGTTGCTTCTGCACAGTGCCTGCCCCCTGCTGGGAAGCAGCACACTAAAGACAGCTCGCTTCTCCAGAGGTTCTACTATGCTTGGAGTTTTGAGTTTCTTTCCTCTGGAGAATTTGGATATCATTTTGTGAATGCTGGAAGGGAAATATTGTTCAAGAGGAGCATCAAAAAGTACAAATTAGTTACCGCAATGGAAGGGACTGCCCCAAATTTGTATACAAGTCAACAAATCAGGACTTCTGTCAGATATTTTATTGTTGCATGCTTGATGCTGCTATCTATCTACATTGTCCATTCTCAGCTTTCACTGATGGGATTTAACCATTTAATCATTATTTTAAAAACATTTTTGCACACTTCACTGTTCAAAGAATTTGAGACGGTTTATACTGTTTACCCAATATGAATCAGATGTATGGGAAGTAAAAATAGTTTTTAAAATTAAGGCTATAGAAAGAACAATGCTAATACATACATACATGTAAAAGATCAATAGCTATAGCTGTATCTCAGAGTTGGTTCTGAGATTCCTGGAAGCTAAAGAGAGACATTGTCAATTCTACCAGGATTGTTTTGAAATTCAAATAATGAAAACAGCCTTTTTAAAGAAAAGAATTACCACAAAATGTCTGTGCTATATTAATTACTTTCATTATATTTTATGAGACTACACAAAACATAAAAGAGGGTATAAACTTGTCGTGTAGACTCAGAACAACTATGAAACTGAAAAATATAAAAGGGGTGATCAAAATATATGGTGAATGTTTAAGCGTTAAAAAAGTTTATTGTAGGGCCGGGGATTTAGCTTAGTGGCACTGTGTGTGCCTCAAAAATACAAGGTCCTGAGTTCGATTCCTGGTACCAAAAAAAAAGGAAAAAATTTATTATAGTAAAAAAATATGGGCATTAATACCTCCCAAAATACTCCCCTTCACTTTGAACATACTGATCCCATTGTTCTTGCCACTTTCTCAAGCAGTTCTGGAAATCCTGGTTATGGCTGTGTCTAGATGTTCCCTTAAAGCCTCATTCGGTCATAGGTGGGGCTTTTTCAGAGGTGGCTGGATCTAGAATGTGTAATGCTGGGATTGATTCATGGTGCAATTCTAGGAGTAAGGGAACTAGGATTAAGGGTGTGAGTGCTGCCCACCTTAAGTAGTCTGCATAAGATGAAAGGGGCAGGAAGATGCGTTAAGGCCCCTTGCCTTGCTACTTTTTGCTGTTTCTCCTCAGTTACGCCCCTCTGCCATGTGCCACCCTGCCTAGGAACCAGCCAACTATAGACTGAAACCTCTACAAACTTTGAGCTAAATAAATGTTTCCTCTCTTAACTTATGGGTATTGGGCATTTTGTCTCAGCAATGAGAAAAGTAACTAAGACAGTCCTCTTTCCTGAGTGTGTTTATAAAGTATGACAAAAAATTATGGAGAATACTGCTGCTTCATGCCACGGAACAGAAAGGCATGCGCATAAAAATGTTCTCATCCACCTTGTTTACCAGATCTGGTGTTGTGAAATTCCTGGGTCTTCCCCAAAGTCAAAATGACCATGAAAGGTGAATATTTTGAATCAGTTCAGGTAACATAAGCAACCATGAGAGTGCAAGTAAAGACATTCATAAAAGAGGACTCCCAGAACTGCTTCAGAATGTGCTAAGGATGATGGGGTAAGTGTGTTCAAAGCAAGGCTGATTGTGTTGAGAGAATTAACCACAATGGAGCTTTTATTGTAAAAAATTTTAAAACCTTTAAACATTCACTGTATTTCTTTTGTTTAATTCTTTTATGGGTACATTTTAGGTATACAATACATTTACATTTATCATTGCATATTTGTACCTGTACATGATGCATCTTGGTTCTTATTTTTTCCCTAGTACTTGTTCTCCCTTCACCACCTGCACCCTTCCCTATTTAAAAAGACTTTGTTTCCATTTTTTTCTTTTCTCATAACTTTTCCTTTCCCTTCTTTCCTTTCCCCTTCCCCTCCCACTTCCCCTACCCTTTGGACCTTTTCTTCCTAATTCAAACTATCAGTTATTCGTTTTAATCATTTTAATCCTTATTTACACTTTCAGTTTCTCACACCAGAGAAACTATTTGGTATTTACACATGTGTGTCCTATTTATTTCACTTAAGAGTATGGCCTCAATGTGCATCCATTTAGCTATAAATATCTCTAGTTTCTCATTCTTTGTGGCAGAGTAGTACTCCATTTTATAAAAAACCCCACATCTTCTTTATCTAGTATCCAGTTGATGGGTACTTGGGTTGATTCAAAGCTTTAGCTATTACAAACTGTGCTGCTATAAACATGGGTGCACATATATCTCTGTGGTATGATTCTTTTAATTCTTTTGGAAAGATACCCAGCAGGGGAATAGCTGGGTCAAATGGGACCTCTAGCCCTAGCTCTTGGAGGTATCTCCATACTGATTTCCACAGTGGTTGCACCAGTCTGCACTCGCACCAACAATGGAGAAGGGTTCCTTTCTCCCCACAGCCCCGCCAGCATTTGTTATCGGTTCATTTCTTGATTAGCAGCCATTCTTTCTGGGGTGAGGTGAAATCTCAGTGTTGTTTTCATCTGCATCTCTCCAATGACCAGTGATGGTGAACGTTTTTTCATATGTTTATTTGCTGCTTTCACTTCATTGTCTGAGAAATGTCTTTTCATTTCAGATGCCCATTTTTGAATTGGGTATTTAAATTTGGGGGAGCTGTTTTTTAAAGTTCTTTATATATTTTAGATTGTAGTCCTTTGTTTGAGGTACAGCTGCTAAAATTTTTTCCCACATTGTAGGTTGTCTCTTAGCTCTGTTGGTGGTGTCTCTTTCAGGCAGAAGCTTTTTACTAAGATGAGATCCCAGTTGTTGATTCTTGGTGCTAGTTCCCGTGCTACTGAGGTTTTGTTCATAAAGTCTTTTCCTATGCCAATGTCTTCAAGAGTTCAACCTAACTTATCTTCCAGCAAGTTTAGTGTTTCTGTCTTAATATTTAGATCTTTAATCCACTTAGATCTCAGTTTAGTGCATGGTGATAGATATGGGTCTAGTTTTAATCTTTGGCAGGTTGAAATCCAGTTTTTCCAACACCTTTTATTAAATAGGCTATCTTTCCTCCAGTTAGGGTTGTTGGCTCCTTTGTCAAAGATGAGATAGCTGAGTATGTGTGAAGTTGTTTCTACATATTCTATTCTATTCCACTGATTCTCTGGTCTTTTTTTTGCCAGTACCATATTGTTTTTATCACAGTAGCTTTGTAGGATAATTTCAAGTTAGGGATTGTGATACCTGCTGTCATGCCTCTGTTGCTTAGAATTGCTTTTTCTATTCTAGGTCTCTTCTGGTTGAGAATGTATTTTTGGATTGTTTTCTCTACTTCTATGAAATATATTGTTGGAATTTCAATTGGCATTGTATTAAATCTATATAGCAGTTTTGGAAGTATGGCCTTTTTCACTATATTGGTTCTTCCTACCCAGGAGCAAGGGATGTCTTTCCATTGTTTAATATCCTCCTCAATATGTTTTTTCAGAGTGTTGCAATTTTCTTTATAGAGGTTTTTGCTTCCTTTGTTAGATTGATTCCTAGGTATTTCTTTTTTTGGATGCTATTGTAAAAGGAATTGTTTCCCAGATTTCTCTCTCAGTGAGTCTGTTATATGTGTACAAGAAGGCTATTGTTTTTTGAGTGTTGACCTTATATCCAGCTACTCTACTGAATCTGTCAATTAAGTCTAGAAGTCTTTTGGTGGAGTTTTTTGAGTCTTCTATGTAAAGTATCATATCATCAGCAAATACTGACAGTTTAACCTCTTCCTTTCCTATCTTTTTGGCTTTTATTTCTTTCTCTTTTCTAATTGCTGTGGCTAATGTTTCCAGAACCATATTGAACAGTAGTGGTGAGAGTGGGCATCCTTGTCTTGATCCTGATTTTAGCATGAAACTTTTCAGTTTTTGACCATTTAGTATGATGTTGGCTGTTGGTTTTTCATAGATAGCCTTAATCAGGTTGAGATAAAGACCTTCTAATCCAATTTTCTGTAGAGTTTTTATCATGAATGGGTTTTGTGGAATGCTTTTTCTGCATCTATTGAGATGATCATATGTATTTTGTCCTTAGCTTGGTTAGTATAGTGTATTGCATTTATTGATTTACAAATGTTGAACCATCCTTGCATCCCTGGGATAAATCTGACTTGGTCAGGGTGTCTGATCTTCTTGATGACCTTCTGTATTCTGTTTGCCAGTATCTTGTTGAGGATTTTTGCTTCCATGTTCATTAGGGAGATTGGCCTGTAGTTCTCTTTTTGGGTTGGGTCTTTCCCTGGTTTTGGAATCAAAGTACCACTTGCTTCCAGGAATGAATTTGGAAGCCTTGCTTCCCTTTCAATTTCCTTGATGAGTTTAAAGAGTAATGGTGATAGTTCTTCTTTAAATGTCTTTTAGCATTCATCACTGAAGCCATCAGAACCTGGGCTTTTCTTTGTTGGTAAATTTTTACTTACATTTTCAATTTCACTCATTGTCATTGGGGTGTTTAGAATTTCTATGTCTTCTTTATTTAACTTTGACAATTTGCATGTATCTAGCAATCTGTTCATTTATTCTGTGTTTTCCATTTTATTAGAGTACAGGTTCTCAAAGTAGGTATTGGCGATCCTCTGGATTTTTGCTGGATCTGTTTTGACTTCACCTTTTTCATTCTTAATTGCATAGATTTGAGTCTTTTCTTTCCTTTTTTTAATAGGGTTGGCTAAAGGTTTATTGATTTTATTTATTCTTTCAAAAAACCAACTCTCTGATTCATTGATTTTTTTTGTATTGTTCTCTTATTCTCCATTGTGTTGATTTCTGCTCTGATCTTTATAATTTCCTCTCTTGTGTGAGCTTTGGGTTTGTTATGCTCTTCTTTTTCTAGATGCTTGAGGTTCAGCATTAGGTTGTTTATCTGAGCTCGCTCTGTTTTCCTAATATGGGCATTCACTGCTATGAATTTCCCTTGTAGAAATGCTTTCATTGTGTCCCATAGATTTCTGTATGTTGAACTGGCATTATCATTTACTTGTAGAAACTGTCTAATTTCTTCTTTAATTTCCTCTGTGACCCATTGGTTGTTCAGGAGAGTGTTATTCAATGTCCATGTGTTTGTGGGGGTTTTCTGGTTTCTTGTGCTATTGATCTCCAATTTTATTGCACTATGGTCTGGGAATATACAGGGGGTAACTTCAATTCTTTTACGTTTACTTAGACATGTCCTATGAGCTAGCATGTGGTCTATTTTGGAGAATGACCCATATGCAGCCAAAAAGAATGTATATTCTGATTTTGTGGGTTGGAACACTCTGTGAACATCTATTAAATCCATTTGTTCAATAGTTTGGTTCAGTTCTAGAATTTCGTTGTTGATTTTTTTTCTAGATGATCTGTCTGTTTATGACAGTGCTGTGTTGAGGTTCCCCACTATAATTGTATTACTGCTTATTTGGTTTTTCATGTCCATTAATATTTGTTTGGTATAGTTGGGGGCATTCATAGTTGATACCTATAAATTTATGATTATCATCTCTTTCTCTTGGATTGTTCTCTTCACAAGGATGTAGTGACAATCTTTGTCTCTCTTAATTACTTTTGCTTTGAAATCTACTTTGTCTGCAAATAAGATTGCTACCCCTGGTTTTTTCCAGGTTCCTGTTGCGTGGAGAACTGTTTTCCATCCTTTTACTTTCAGTCTATGAATTTCTTATCCTTGTCATGTTGTTTTACTGTTGTTACCTCATTTATTTTTTACTTTTCCCCCTTAGTTTCTTGCCTTATCTTGTGGCTTCCCTCTGTTGGGCCTTATGGAGTTGTGACCTTCATTGTCTTTTTCTATGATATTGTTTAGAATTGTTTGGAGTGCTGGTTTTGTGTTCATGAAATTTCTCCGGTGTGTTTGTCATGGAAATATCTAATTTCCCCATCAATTTTGAAAGATAATTTTGCAGGACACAACAGTCTAGGTTGGAAGTTATTTTCTTTTAGGACTTGAAATACTACACTCCATGCTCTCCTTGACTTGAGCATTTCTGTTGAGAAGTCTGCTGTAATTCTGATGTGTTTTCTTTTGTAGGTGATTTGTTTCTTTTCTCTAGCTGCTTGTGGTTTTGTTCTTCTGTTGCATTTCTGGGATCTTGACTATTAAATGTAATGTCTAGGTGTAGATTTTTTTTGATCATGGCTAGTTGGAGTTCTATATGCCTCACTTATTTGTATGTCCACTTCTCTATCTCTGTCTGGGAAGTCTTCTACTATTACTTCTGTGAACAGTATTTTTTATGTCAGCTGTACGCTCTCCTGTTTTTTCGGGGACTCCTATCAGTCTTGTGTTATTCTTCTTTGCATCATCTACCAGCTGCTGGATTGATTTCTCGTGGTCCCTTACTATTTTGAAGAAATCTCTGTTTTCATGGTCACGAACTGCAATCCTTTCTTCCTTATCTGGTATTGTATTTTCACATTCCCTTTATCTGCTATGCATACTTTCAATGGAGTTTAGAATCTCCTGGATATCTGTTTGAATCTGTTTCATGGATTCCATTTCTTTCTTATGTTGGGTGATCGTGGTTTCCATTTCTTTCTTATGCTGGTCATTCCTGGCTTCCAGCATGTTTCTGAGCTCATTTATTATCTGTTTCTGTTCTAGAGCTTCTAATCTTGTCTTTCACTCTGCTCACCATCTCTGTAGTTGTCTGGGAGATTATATCTGTTTTGAATTTTTCTAGAGCCTCATTCATCTCTTTTGTTACTTCCTGTGCTATCAGTTTAGGTTGTCCAGCTGGTTGATTATCAGACTTTTCCACCTCGTTTCCCCCAGAATTTGCCTTTGGTGGGGTGGAAGTCTGAGTTTGTGCCTTGCTTAAATGTCTTCTCATTTTTGTTTTTGGTATTGTCCTTGGTTTAATTCCTGGGTTTATACTTTGAAGTTCTTTATTATAAGTATCTTTGTTGCTTGTATTTAGAACCCTTATGAAATGATTGCTGCTCATAGCTGTCTTCCAGATATAGCTGGTCTTTAGGTTTTGAGTCTCTAATGGCTCTGAGGCTATCTCATTTTCATTATACCAGTAAGGACAACTGATTAGATCAATCACAACACCTAAGCACAAGTGATACAATCAGCAACACCATAGAATCAAGCATAGCTTAGAAAATGACAATTGTGGTAGTTACTATACTATCACTTTTAACTGTGTGAATTAAATCAAAATCGAGGACCAGCCCACCATATGTTTATAGTGAATAAATTCTTCAATACAGCAACGGTACCCTTCAGGATGGGGAGTTAGAAGCTGTTGGGGAGGGAGGGATAGATAGGTGGAAGGATAGGGAAAGGTTAGCAGTGAGGCCAGAGGACACAGGAAGATCACGCAAACTCCAGGGAACTGTTGAAGACAAGAGGAAAAGACAGATTGAAAGAACAAAGATGAGAACAGAACAACCTAACAACAATAGGGAGGCTAGTAGTTGTATTTACTTTTCTTTAAAATTAATTACAGTTGAGAGAAGGAAAAAGAGAAGAAAAGAAAAATAAAGAAGAAATCTGAATTACAGCCAGAACAGGAACACAAAGGGAGATGAAGAACAATGTGGGACAGTGAGAGAAAGAGTGAGAGAGAGAGAAAGAAAAGAGAAAAGAAAAAAAAAGAAGAGAAAAATAAAAATGTGAATAGTAGACAAAAATTAAAAATAAGCAAAAAAAAATTGAAAATAACTAATAAAAATAAAAATGAAGGGCCTCCTCCTTCAGGGTATGTCTCTGCTGTCACAATAGACAACATGGGCAGCAGTGTGCAGATATAAATCAATGAGTCTCAGCAAGCCAGTAGCAGACCTGTTATATTCAGGCAGATTTCTGGCTGCAAGTCCCAAGTTGAGCTCCCTGTCCTCCTGCAGGGTTGAACTCTGCAAGGCTCTACTGCAGGTTCCAGTTGCCCTTCCCCTGAAGATAGTCCAGGTTCCAATGGGAGGTGATGGTCCCTCCAAGTTACCAAGCACAGTGGTCTGGTGTGCCTTTATTGCAGAGATTCTCTTCACTTTCCTGGTGGGCTTCACTTCTGGTCTATCTTCTGGAGCTCAGGACAATGGCCTTTATGTCCCTCTGTGCCTCTGTAGTGTGGAACCAGGTAGTGGCACAGCCAGGAGGCCAGGGATGAGGGGTGCAGCTGCAGGCACCCGTGAGGCTAAGCTGGTTGCTGGTGGGTTGGGCATGGGGATGGATCGGGGCTCCACTCTGACGAGGCCCTCACCGTCCTCACCATCCACTGGCTGGTCCCATTCATTATATTTTTAATCTTATCTCATATAAACAAGGAAGACTACAAAACCAATGACATCCAAAATAATTATATTAATTTATTAGGCAGATAATGATATTTTCTATAATTAAAAGTTCAATGTTGGGCCTAATAGAAGAAAGATGCATTAGTATCATTTATTTTCCATTTGTCTTAGACTTTTTTTTTTTGCATGATGGGCTATCATTTGTGTCATCATTGTTATCATTATTGTTATTTTTCCTCTTTAATAAGGAAATCACTTTCAACTATACAAGCAGGTGTTGTTGGGTCAATTGACCAGTGTACTCCAAAATTGACCAATTTATCAATATATCATTAGATTAAAATTCTTTACCACATTTTTTCCATTAAATTTATTGGTACATTTTAGGTATACAATACAGTTACATTCATCAATGGGATCTTGTATCTTTACATGATATATCTTGGTTCTTATTTTTTCCCCATTCCCTTGCCCTCCCTTCACCCCCTCCACCCTTCCCTATTTACAAAGACTTTGTTTCCATTTTTTTCCTTTTCTCAAAGCTTTTCTTTTCCCTTCTTTCCTTTCCCCTACCCCTCTCACTTTCTCTACTCCTTTAGACCTTTTCTTCCTATTTCACAATATCAATTATACATTTTGACCCTTATTTACATTTTTTCACACCAGAGAAACTATTCTGTATTTACACATGTCTGTCCTATTTATTTCACTCAAGAGTATGGCCCCAGTGTGCATCCACTTAGCTATAAGTGTCTCTAGTTTCTTGTTCTTTATGGCTGAGTAGTACTCCATTTAATAGAAAAACCACATCTTTATCCAGTCTCCAATTGATTGGCAATTGGGCTGTTTCCAAGTTTTAGCTATTACGAACTGTGCCCATATAAATATGGGTGAGCATATATCACTGTTTTACCACATATTTTTTACTACTCTTGCTGTGACTGACTTCAGAAAAGTGAGTAGTCCATGTATTCCAAGTGTACTCTATTATGTGCATGGCATACAGTTGATAAGCAACAGGAACAGTTTTGAATTGTCTCAAAAATGCATGAATTGGATAACTTTGGGAAAATTAGTTAATTTCTCTGTTCCTCTCATCATCTGCAAAATAGGTAAGAGTAGTATCTATTATTAGGATTGTTGGAAAGAAAAAATGAGAGAATGCATGTAATATGCCTTATCAGTCAAGGTTTCATTAGACAAGCAATACGGATAAGAGATAATATGTTAAGCAACTCACAGCACAGAGTTGGTTTTAATCACATGTTGGAGTTGGCTAACCAAGTTGGAATAAATAGGGAAGACTCTTAGGAAGGGTAGGCTAGAATTCTTCAGCATAAACTAAAGCTGTGGCCATAGACAGCAGAGTTCTGTTTCCCCAAGGGAAGCGTCAGCAGGCTTTCCACCTGGTTGAATTGCGGCCACCAGATTATGCAGAATAATTTTTCTTAAACTTGACTCATGGTAGCCTTTATTCTCACCTGTGAAACACCTTCCCGGCAGCACCTGGACTAGTGTTTGATTGTATCACTGGGGATTGCAACCTAGAAAAGTTGACCATCATAGTGCCTCATGTGGCTTTATGGTTTCCATCTAGAATGCCCGTAAAGGTATCCTGTGTTCAGAGGTGGGGTTTTGGGAAGGGGATTAGATCATGGGGATTGTCTCAATCACTCTCGTGTCTCTGAGACACAATAACTGACACACACAGCTTAAAGGAGAAGTGCTTTATTTTGGCTCCTGGGTACAGCTCAGGGTTGGCTCGCTGTCAGGCACAAACAGCATAGCAGAGGGGCACAGTAGAGGAAAAGTTGCTCATGTCATGGCCACCAGGAAGCAGAGGAGGAGGGGTAGGGAGGGAGATAGACCATTGCAAGCATCCCCCTGTTGACCTACCTCTAACCAGGCCCCAACTTCAAATGGCAATCAGCTATAGCACCCCATAATCCAGTCACCTCCACAAGCCCTGCCCCTGAGCACATGAGCCCATGGGGGGGCATTCTTGAACTCAACCATGACAGGGGTGTTAAACTCGTCAGTGGATTTAATTTGATGAATCCAGAGCTGAATATGCTCTCAGGAGGCGGTGCATGCTCAGAAGAGGGGAGTCACTGGAGGCATGTCTCAGAATGGTGTATTCGTGTCGCTGGTCTTCTCGTCTCTCTCTGCTTCGCGACCACCATGATGTGAGTAGCTTTTCACCAGTCATAACCCTCCACCATGCCATTCCTGGAGCTGGCTGACTGTGGAATAAAAACCATGAGCCAAAATAAACCTCTTCTCCTTTAAGTTGTGGGTGTCAGGTATTTTGTCCCAGCAAGGAGAAAGTGATTAAGACACATGTCATGATGATTACTTTTAGGTGTCATTTACTGGATTTTGAACAAGCATTATTTGGGGTGTGTCTGTGAGATATTTGCACAGGAGATTAGCATGGGAATCAGTGTGGAGCAGGCAGGGAAGGCCTGGGCCCATGATGCCTGGGCAGAACGAATCCCGAGGTGACATGGTGCTTCCCCAGCCTGGGACAGCAGAACTCCAGGCTGCCTGGGCTTTGGACTCCAACACTGAGATCACACTCAGCCACCTGGTTCTTAGGCTTTCAGCCATAGACTGACAGTGACACCATTAGCTTCTCTGGTTCTGAGACCTTCAGACTTGGACTGAATTCTGTAGTGGCATCCCAGGGTCTCTAATCTGCAGACAGCCCATCGTGGGACTTTGTAGTCACCGTAATTATGTGAGCCAGTGCCTTCAGAAATGCTCTGTGAAATCTCAGTCTCAGTCTCTCTGTCTCCCTCAGTCTGTCTGTCTCTCTCTCTGGAGAAGCTTGGTGAATGCACATAGAGACTGGCTCCTTATGGCTGCTCAGCAAAGGGTAGACAGTGGCTACCATAGCCAGACACAGAAATGTTCTGCGAAGCAACCTGGGGCTGAACATGAGCTTTGGGCTCAGAGAGCCCTGAATTCAAGTTCAATTACAGCAACATACTAGCTGGACAGTTTCAGGGAAATGACTTTCCTCTCCAAAGCCCATGTTTCCTGATCTGTAAATAAATATGAGATAATACTCTTTGCACTACATCTCATGAGTTAAATATTCCATGACATTAGGTCAAATGCTGGCAAGTACGGTCATTCAGCAATAGTAGGAATGCCACTTTCCCCATTTATTCTCTTCTTAGCTCCTCTGTTTATTTGTCTTCTCATCTATAGCATGGAAAGTATGGTACCTACTAATATTTATGTGAGGATCAAATAAAAGAATGCACTAGAGGGTAGGGGATTTAGCTCAGTGGTTCCGTCACCTGCCTCACAAGTGTAAGGTCCCAAGTTCCATCCCTGATACAAAAAAAAAAAAAAAGAATGGGCTAGAACATTATTATTATGGTGTCTGGCACATCATGAGTATATAGCTGATAGCCACAAATATCCATGTTTTTATTTGTACATGTTTGTGGTACATAATAATTGCAATCATCTTGGGGAATTGGTACGTATGTGTATAAAATTTTCATCACTTTTTAACCCCTTCCCCACTCCTACCTCTCCTTCCATCTACACAGAATCTACTTTGCTGTTTCTTACCATCTCTCTTCTATTTATTTTGCTCTTTATTTATATTTTGGGTCTATCATATTATACAATAAACTATATTTCTCTTTTCTAGCAATCACTCTCACAGTTGGGCTTCCAATAGGTGCAGAACAGCAGATGGCTTGAGATTGTCCACTCAGAAGAGGCTTGGAGTCCTGGAGTTTTAATGCTGCTAGTTGAGGATAAACCATATGCTTTAGAGACCTAACACTGTGTATTCCTGGGTGGAATTGGGGAACTACCAAGTTGTAGATATTTAGCCTCCTTGAAGAGTATCTCCAGGCAAATCCAGACTCTCCCTTGGGAAGCAATTTGGAATCTGCTCCTTTAAGTGAGTAAATTATTAGAATGAAGTCATGAAAGTTCCATCTCATGAGATTCTGTTCCAAAACGAAGACACATTTTCCTAATAAAACGAAGGGATGTTTTACAGATTAACCGTCTGCTCTTAAGCTGAAACCCCCTTTCTTTCATCCTGCTTTTCCAACCCATCCCTATGTCTTATAGACTACCTCCAATATATTCTGGATCCAGCCATTTTCAGTTCCATGGCTACCCCTTTTTGTCCAAACTTGAGTTTTCTCTAGACCAGCCAGCTTCTCTGCCACCTCCATTATTGTCCATTCTAATCCAGGGTTTACAAAGCAACCAGAGCATTCTTTAGAGATGTGAACTTGATTGTGTCACACACACACGCACACAAACCCTGCCTAACAGCCTCTATAGGTTTCCTACTGCATTTAGGATGAAAGCCAACATCTTTAATAGGGGCTATTCGTGGTCTGGTCTCTGCCCAAATGTAGAGGGTATTGTTGATTTGAGCTGCCCAGCGTCCATTCTTTTTCTTAGGAAAGCACCTCTTTCGTTAGTTAGATGCCCTGTCCTCACTTTGGCATGGGCCAGCTCCATTTTGTGAACAACGCCAGAAATTTGAGCTTAGGACAAAGAGGTAGAAATTGGATAAAGTTGGTTCATCCTAGGGGTAGCACACAGACCTGGCCATCTCTAATACTAGGCTTTCTGGACTTCCTGCTCCTTAATAATTTGGATCGTCCCAAACCCTGCCTATTCAGAAGAATTTCCAGCAATCCTGTGAGCCCCAACATCATTCCAAAAGCCACTTCTTTCTCTGTCACTTATGTCATACTGATCCAGTTATATTGATCTTTTGTCATTGTCTAAAAGATATCTTGCCTTCCTCAGGGCCTTTGTGCATGCTATGTTAGCCTTGCTCAGACTGCTGTTCCTCTACATACTGGTACTGTAGTCAACTCTTTACCCTAGAAATATCAGCTCAAAGCTATTTCCTTATGATGCCTTCCCTAATTTCCATGATGTGCACATGGAGACTTCACAGAACTATGGTATGTTCCTCCTCTACACAGCTCTTATCACAGCTGTTATTTTATGTTGCACTGTGTGAGTCCTTTTCATCTCTCTTCTAGAATGCTAACTCCAAGAAGGCAACCATTGCATCCATTTGTTCCCTGATGCACCTTTGGTAATGGGGTAGTGTCTACCACATGTGACACTCTCTCAATACATATTTGTTAAATAGATGAAAGCAGAATTTTGGTGGAAACTTAACCCCAAATATGTCACTTCTCAAACAGTTAAAGCTTGTTGTCAGTGTAGTCATAGAAAAATATAATCAGGCTCTTCTACAATCAGGACAATTTCAGTGGAAAATTTAAGATACACTGCAATAGTTGTGATTCACTTAAACAAGACAACTGCTTGGAGATTATATCTGTATTCCTTTATTTTTTCATTTCCTCTTTCATCTACTCATCAATGTCATTCACAAAATGTATTAAAAACCCAATTATTAGAGCTCCGAAGATGAATGCATGAGGACAGGTATACTCTGAATATTAGACATGCTTTTGTTACAAATATAACCAAGATTACAACAGTAAAACATAAATTAGTTATGTGATGTGCAAACACCTACAATTTGATGTTCAAATTGACTTATCTTTTTTCTCCTGTTGAGATGATTGGCCTTTTATAGTCACCAAAATAATCTCCATTGGGTTGTGGTTTTTATTTTTACTCCTTAAGATAGCTCCCTTAACTGTTTTCCCCGTGTTATGGCTCCTTATCTCAGTATTAGCAGAGACATTTCTAGCTTTCATGGCCTGATATCCCTAAGTGTCCCCAATTAACTCATGGAATGTTATGATGTTTTTACCATGTTTATGCTACACAAATAGTTTCCAGTGGCTGTGTTTCAAAAAAAAAGAAAAGAAAAGAAAAGAAAAAGGAAAAAGCACACCATTTTTTGAGAGAAGAGATAAGTAGGGCATCAAATGAAATAATAAGATAAGATTCTGTACTCCAAAAGACTGGAAATTGCTCAAGTTATCTTTTTAGAGTCAGCTTCTATCTGTGATTTTTCTAGTGTCTCCCTCAGCTAAAAAAATAATCACAGCCTGACTCTCTCGATAAACAATGAATAAGTTACTCTAAATTCAATAATATTTCAGTTTTACAAAAAGCATAAGCAATCGTTGCTTTCTTGTTAATCACTTGCCCTACTTAATTCATTCATTATACTCTGAAGCTCTAAGATTAAGCCTCCAGGCTGGAGAGCTTCATATGAATCCTTTCTTTTTTATCTATTCCAAGTTAGATTAAGTCTAGGTCCTGTTTAATGAGGTGCCACTTGCTGGGTTTTCATGCAGAAAGAATCCCTCATCCTCAGTGGTATGTATATACCAAATAAATTATCATGTTTTTTTTTCCCTGTTTTTGAATTTCTGACTACTGCTTCCTCTAGGAAAGACTGTGATTATGAGCTCCCTGGGATCTGGCAGCTGGTTTTCTTTGATTTGGATTTTTTTCCTTTTCATCTAAGCCCTCTCTCGCTTTTCGTTATATTTAGGGAGTATGAGATTATAAAGAGCTTTCCAGACAGCACTAAGTGCCATGTCATGATAAACATATGAACTTGGGAATGAGGCTACAGGTGTGAGAACAGAGTCAAGTTGTGGGGTTAGGGCTCCCCGTGCTCCAGTCCCCTTGCACCTTTTTTGCGTAATATGATTAAAAATAAGCATGTCTATTCTTATTCCTGCTCCAAATTTGTGTCTGTCCACATGTGTGTTTTGGGCTGAGCAGTTGATAATGTTTTTTTTATTTTTCACACATGGTTGTGCACTGTCATAAATTGAATTTCTTTTTAATTGCTACTTTTTCCTGAACATCCAGGCTCCAGGTTCAAAATGCAGACATATGACTGAAATATGGGCTACATTCTCTCCAAGACTGGTTTCATAAAGCTCTATATTCATAATTAAGAGTTGGCATCCTGGTACTATGGAAATATCCATTGCTGTTGCTGAGATAGCAATACTGCTTCACTATGGGTTTTCTGGGCTAGACTGGCACTCAGAAGCCCCTTAGTAACACTGAAAAACAACCAAGGTGATGGAGAATTGAAGACAGAGAAAATAGAGCAAAAGCTTGAGATGTGGAAATAAAAGAGGTTCCCATAGAAGCCAACACATGATCCCCACCGGCACCTGGCATGTGGTAGCCAGTCTGGATCTGCAAGTCTACTTGTTTGGAAAAATTAGTGTGTTTGGGAAGAACCCACTAGTAATGAAGCCAATGTCTTAGATGATATTATTATATGGTCCACTTGGCTTTGTATGGTAGGAAAATAGTTTCCACCCTCTTATCTGCCACTAATCACCAACAAAGAAAACCAAGACATAAAGTAAGTGACAAAGTGCATTCTACTACCAAAACAACTAAAAATCAACTGCAGCATTGGGTTATTGATGATTTAAGTCTATTCTCATAAAATAATAAAGGAACAAGTAGATTTTACCAAGTTTGATATTCCACTAATTTAGAACTCTGTAAAAAGAGCATTCTAGAGCAGTGCTTCTCCATTGTTTCATGCTGTGAAACAACTAGAATGTGAGAGTGTCCTGCCTCCTTGGGTAAGCAGAGGAAGCTGTGCATGATTGGAGGAGACAGGCCTAGGGGCTTCAGAAACCACAATCTCACTCAAAGACTATGAGAACTGATGGGATCGATATTGACCCACCCACTTACCACACCATTTCTATGATTTCTATTCTAGAGAATTTCAATACAGTGGGATTCTACCAGTTAGTTTTGAAATTAAGTTTGAGAAAATGACTCTACCAGATACATTTACCTAGTTATCTCCTGCATGTGTTTGTGTGTATCTATATTTCTGTGAATGCATTTCTATTTCCCCTTAAGTTATTTCTCTTTCAATTTTCTACTTGTAAGATTAAGTCTTGAGGCTTATTTCCTCCAAGGAAACAGAAGGCACAATCTGCCCCAAAGAGGTTATTAATCATCTTTCTTTCAAAATTGAATATCTTGAGACTATAGAAAAGCCATTGTCTAAAAGTCCAACTCCACTGACAAAATAATTTCTTAAATCCTTTTTGCTCTCATTCATCATATGAAAATCTGGGCATAGCTGACTAGATAAAGGAGGTTTACTGTATTCTTCTAATAGCACTCAGGAAATGAGAAAAGGAATAGGAGCCCTGTTCTTTCTGGCCCTAGTGGATAGAGGAAGGAAGAAAAGAGAGGAAGGAAGAGCTCAAATGTTAGAATCTTTGTTTTCCCTCCTCTTGTCATACTTGGGGAGGTGGCAGGCCTCCCGGAGAAGAAGACCTGCACAGGGCCATACACAGCATGCTTTGGGAGTAATAGTGCAGCACCAACAAAGTAACACAGCTGGACACATTCTAAAGGCAGTGCTCCAAGGGTCTGTAGGGACTGCACAAGCTGGATGATTCACATACCCTGGAGGGAGTGACAAGGAGCTGAGAAGGCCTGCAGTTGAAACAAAATTCACTCGGACTTCATATCTGAAGGAAAACAGCTAAAAGTATGGACTTTAGTGCTAGGTGTCAACTGGTTGCCCTGAAAGGTCAGTTGAAACCCATTGTACCTTGAATGTCACCAGCCTGAAGAACAAAATAGTCGCTCTGCTACAGATACCAGCTAAGGTCTAGGAGACACCCCATGGTCCTATGGACACTTTCTTCTCTGCATGAGCACAGCAGAAAGACTCCAAGGTGATCCCGCATGATCCCCAGTTGCCCATGGTCATAACTGTGTCATCCCCTCCACTTGATTATGGAAAGGAAGGGAGACTTGCTTCTAACCAATAGAATATGCCAAAGATGATAGGATACCACTCCTATGATTACATTTTATGATGTGGCAGTGTTGAAGGGATGTGACTCTTATGAGGATGTTACATTTTATAAGACACCCTCTTCCTAGCAGACTTTCTCTGAAGCCCTTTATTCTCTGTTGGTGGCTATGTAAAAGCAAACTGTCACAAATCCTACCGCCACAGAGAAATGAATTATGTCATCAACCTGAGTGGTTCTGAAATGGGTCCTTCGGGATCAAGGCTCCAGATGAGAATGCAGGGCTGACCTATAACCTTACCTGTATCCTCATGAGACTGAAAAGAGACCAAGTAATCTGTGCCCAAATTTCCCACTCACAGGAAGTGTGAGAAAATAAATGTGTGTTGTTTTAAATTGCAGAGGTTCTGGTAATTTCTTACGAAGCATGGGAAACAAATACACACAAGATCACATAAGACTCAGCCCCTTACACTTCTATATCATCTTGAGGAAGAGAAGCAGAGGAGAAAGGAATCTAAAAGAGACAGCATTTACCCAAGAGATACTAAAGAAAGGCCACTAAAATTAGACTAGTTTGATTGAGTTTACTCAATCACAAGAGAACTTTCCTATTATCTGGTAGTGTGAGGGTGGTTGGGCTCATGGTGGAAAGTCTGATAAATTAGAGAGAAGTAAGGTACTTTTCATTTGGGTAAATCTAGTTGTGGGTTAGCACTACAAAAATGCACAAATGCATTAACCACTGTATGATGGTTATTTTGAAATTTATGTTTGAAGTCATTTGTGGGGTTGCAATCCTTCTTGGTTCCAGGGTTTTCTTTTTTTATTATTATTAAGTTTATTGGTACATTTTAGGTATACAATACAGTTACATTCATCATTAAAAATTTGCACCTTTACATAATCTCTCTTGGTTCTTATTTTTCACCCTTGCCCAGCCCTCCCTTCAACCCCTCCATCCCTCTCTATTTACAAAGACTTTGTTTCCATTTTTTCATTTTCTCATATTGATCCCATTCCCTTCTTTCCTTTCCTTTTCTTTACTGTAACCTCATGTTGCATCCAGATCAACCTGTGATTATCAAGGAAGGGGAACTAGATAAAGAGTCCAATAAAGATCCAATTTCTTTGAACACAGTTCAGTGAAATGAATAAAGTTCAGTACCTATGGCTTTTGTGGATTGCTCAATATAATGAGGCTTCATTTGGGAAACTATCATCATTTTAAAGAAACCTTAAGATATTGAGGGAATATTGAAATAGCCCAGTTGAGTAATTACACTTAGATGGACTTCGGATTTGTTTGTGGCAATGCAGCTGGGAAACAGGAGCTGGTGTCGGAGTTTAACCATCTTCAGCAGCCATGCAGCTTGTGTTGACAGTGTGAAATGCAGGCTTTGCCCTCTGACAGGGAGACTGGCATGGAGCAGTTACAGAGGCCAGGACACTGTTCACTTGGGGTTTTCTGAGTGGACTTGGATCTCTCTAAAAAGAGAGGCACTGATGGAGTTTGCTAGATTCTGGCAAAGTGGAGTTTGGCACAGCGTTGGGCTCTCCTGTCCAGCTGTGCTGGAGCCAGTCGTTCCTGAGTAGCAGCTTTCCTGGTGCGTTACAGCAGAGTGGTACCCTTGCTGAGTGCCAGTTTATGTGCCTCCCTGACTCCTCATTTGGCGCTGATGGGACCTGATGAATTCCTATCCATTTGTTACCCAAGGAAAGACTGATCTCCAGGCTTCTAAAGTGATGATACAGGACTCCTGTGAGTCCTGGGCTGGGAAAATGTCTCCGGGCAAGGGCAAGGATCAACCAGAAGGAAACAAAAGGACGTATTGTTGTGCTTCCAGAAATGGAGACAAGGATGGTGTAGAGGGAATCCATCTTGGAGGGTGAGGACTTGGCAGTGGCTGCGCCAGCAGCTGGCAACTCCGTAGGGTTGGCAAGCCATCAATGCAGCCCGAAGCTTTAAATCCAACAATGCCCGCAGAGTGAGAGGGGAGGAAAACCAGGCAGTGGGTGGCCTGGTGAGGTTCTTCCCCCTTCCAGCTCATTTTCAGCAAAACTAAATGATCGAGTGCTCATTCACTTTTTCTCACATATGCACAGACCACTAGGAAGATATGGAGGACAATAATTATGCCCTGAGTTATACTAATTTCTACAAAAATGAGTGTACTGGAAGAAAACTATCCTTGTTGAGACAGTGTAATGGTATATAAACTTAAAGATAATCTGGATTGATCCATTTTTTAAAATTAATCGGTTTAAGCTGGGGAAGGAGGGCAGGGAGCTAGAGAAAGGGGAAAGACATAATTACTCCTGTCCACATGTCCGTGTGTGTATGTTTTCTTAAAACAGGTACAGTTGTCTAGCTATTGGTCCATCCACCAGAGCTTAAGCAGTCTGGTTTTCCAGAGGAATAGCAAATGGCTTGCAGCCCTCTGTATTTAGGTACTGTCTTGGTAGCACCACCCAGAGGGCAGTTTCCCACTGACTTTGTTAGAGGATAGAATGGTAACATTTCAGTTCCATAGTGGGCTGCTACCAAATATTTTGAACTGTAATCTTATAATTGTTATTAACATTGCATTAAAAGATTATTTAATGAAGGAAATCATGCCAGGAACCAGCATCATGATGGCTCGTAGCAGCCTCCCTCCCACACCTGGAAGTCCCTACTGTTACGAAAAGTGAAGATCAGTGCAGTCTGTCAGCTCCAAACAATAGGCCTTGCACTAGAATTGTTCAGACCTGTTGCTTTTGGCACGCACATGTGCACACACACACACACACACACACCTCAAAGACATGCATAAAAATGATGCTGGTGCCTCAGGACAATTTGAGAAGTTTCTAGTTTCACCTGCAGTATTTTGCTGCAGGAAAGACACCACATGGAGAAACTTTGGAGTCTGGCTTCAAGTGTATTTTACCTAGAATGTGATTTCCCCTGCCTGTTTCCTACTGGTTTCTAGGATCTTCTTTCTTTTAGAGCCATATTTTGAGAGCTTATGCCTGTGGTGGAGTAACAGCTATGTTTGTACTGAGAAACTGGAGACAAAGCAGGGGAATTATCTGGTTACAAACTGGCATAGATGTTTCTTCGCCCAGAAATCAGGGTCAATATGAGGTCAAATGGCGTTTTAGGATGTGCATTGAATGAGTGCACTCTCCAACCCTTGTTTGGGAGAACAGCATGAACACTCAAGATTGAGAGCCAGAGCATCCTCAGAGCCAAGGGCAGGGGCTGCTTTCTGCAAGCGCAGAACCCAAGGCCACATATACGTGTCTAGTGCGAGGCTTCCCAGTCGCTAGGATGGTCAGGGCTGGAAAAATGCGGTGAGGGGCTATGCATATCCTGTAGGATGGTTAGCAGCGTCCTTGGCCTCCCATACTAGATGTCAATAGCAAACAAGGTCTCTGTGACATTGCTAGGTGTCCCCTGAAAGGACACGTGAAAGCCAGTGTTCTAGTGTGAACTTCTAATCCTAGATGGCAGGTGCCATTAACAGATGAGGTGGGTGAGGTTCTGAGGATCAGGCAGCTCATAGGCAACACGGTTCCCCGCTTCCTCCCCCGCTGGCGTCTCTAGCCTGTTGGCAATGAGATCAGCAGAGTGGTCCTGTGTGTCAGTTTGGGGCCATCTGGGAAGTGGGTTGTTTATACGTTGAGACCCGCATTTCTGACCAATAGCTTTAAAGGGGAGCCCTGGGATTATGGCTGGAAGCCTGAAGACCTCCCCCATGATCCTTCCCTTCACACACGTCAGTGGCGACCATCATCCCAGCAATGGAAGAGATTGCAGGTTTTGAGGATGACTTCCTGTCTAGAGCTAGGCTGTAACACCTTTGTGTGTGACCGAGATTCACCTAGAGCCAAACTCAATGAAGAGTGTGAGGCTTCAGGAGGTCTGGGTTTGAATCTTGTGCGACTTTGGGCCAGGGTTGTCCTTCTCTGGACTTCATTTGGTCATGTGTGCAAGAGGAGGGTTAGACTTCACTATTGCAAAAGACCATGTCAGCCCTCAGCTCTTTCAAGAGGGCTGAGCCTGGATCAACTGTAACATGCATTAGGCACCCCTGGGACTCGGCATTACTGGCTTCAGGTGTATGAATTCGGAGAATAGCTTGAGGAAAGCTTAGAGACGGCATCTCAGAATAACCTTTCTTCTGTGTCTACAGACTTTAAGAGGGCCTGGGCACAGCCTTGTTCTGAGGGAAAATGTGCAGAGAAAAAAAACCTCCTTGTTACTGCTTGTTTGTCTAGGTTCTTAAAACCACTACCATCAACCTGGGGAAATACCACTGATTTGGCATCATAAAAGAGTATAAAGACTTTTGCTCACCATGCTGTGGGTTTTATTAGGTTACTGAGGAAAGAACAGTAGAACATTCCTTATTATATGGCTTCAGGTTGGAATTTTATTGCTTCTGGCCAAAGGCTACTGTAAGACTTATAAAGAAAAGGATACATACAATGTGATTTTTAAACTAAGAAATTAGAAAGATCAAACAGAACTAAGAGTGAGTCTTAGAGTGTAAGAATGGGTAACACTTTAACATTGTTTCATAAAAGGAATCCTCCTCCTCTACTGTTCTAACCAAAATCTACAGTAGCTTATGTTTAGCATCTGAAGAATCCAAAGCAAATAGTCACTTGAAATATAAATATATACCTGTAAAATGCTGTACATGGTTAGAACTATCTCTAAACATTTGGGTTATTTCCTGAAACAGTATTGTACATGACCATGGACTTGACCCACATGAACAAGTTTCCTAGACTAGGAGATTCTGGACTTTTCCGCCCTCCACTGTTAAGTGAGCATACCTTGGTTGTGCATTTGAACCACTAGGGTAGCTTTAGAAAATACTATAGTTCAGGTTTCACTATTTGGGTTTCTGACTCAATTGGCCTGAATATGGCCTGGGCAATGGGATTTTTAAAAAATTTTGCAAGTATTCAATGAGAAGCCAAAGTTAAGAACTATATCATAGAGGCTTGCTTCTGAAAGGTAAAATTCCCATTCTATTTCATAATTCTGTAATTACCTAGGAAATAATATATGGAATAATAACAGTTCTGGGCATGTAATAAGTGTCCCATATTTGTGTGTTTCATCAGAATCTACATGAAAAAGGCTTCCAAAAGAACCAACCCATCCAATGGAGTATCTGATCAAAGATATATTGTCATTCATTCTCTTTGCCACCACTCTCCTCGATGCCAGGCCTGTACATCCAGTTGTCTGATGGAATCCCACTACATGTCCTATGAGAACTTCAAATTCCATAGGCCTGAGCCTGAACTCAAGTTTGTCCCCCCACTCCTGGACCTACTTAACTTCTTTAGTTCTCCATACCAAAGACCCCATTGTCTAATCAGGTGACTAACTCATCTTCTCATTCCCCTATATCCATTCAGTCAGAGCCACTTGAATTCTACATTAGAAATAGCTCTTCGGCCCAACTCCTGCTTCTTTTCCTCCTGTCTTCTCCTTCACCATCATCACCACATTAATGGAGGCATCATCCCTTAGAGCTGGAGTCCTAGAAGGTCTCAACACTGGCTGTTCTTTAGAATCATCCCAGGGAGTTTTGCAAATACACTGTGCCTGACATTACCTCCACATACTGGATTCAAATGCTTCAAGGTGGGTCAACACATAGGGATGTTGGAAACAACCACAGACCTTTGTTTTCTAACATGTGGCCAGGGTTGACGATATCTTCATCTTATAAACTTCTATCAACCCTCATGGCTTCCAAACTATGTATTCTGGACTCTCCTGACATCATTTTATAAAATTCCAACAGAAATCTTTCAACAGCTCCCCATGACCTCTACGGTAATGTCCAAACTCCTTTAGCCAGTAGTACTTGGAGAGCTGGCCCTCATCGACTTTTCTGCTCCATCCCTCACCATTCATTCCCCTTTTGCATTGTACTCCATGGGCTTTCGTGCCTCTTGCTTTCTCCCACTGCCCTCTCCTCCAAAGGCCTTTTGCCCCTCTCTCCTAGTGTTTATTGTTCTATATCCTGTCTTGTCTTCCGGGATGTCTGAAACATGTCGGTCACCTTTGTTCTAACATTGATCATATTTTAGACTATTTAAAAATCTCTTAAGTGTTTATTACCTTACTCCTCTTTACCCTAACTGAATTGTAATCTCTTTGATAATGAGGACCATGTCATATTCCTCTTCTAGCCCTAATCCCTGAATCCCTGTTTATGCATTTAGGTATTCAATAAATTGATCAAGCCAATTGACCAGTGCATACTTTGTTTCTGTAAATCAACAAAAGTAGAATGAACACAACACAAGTTATTTATTAAATCTTTTCTTGCTATTATGAGGCTCTGCCCAATATAAACTTGATACCTAGTTCTCAAGGGAAAATGTTTTCTTTAGTTATTTTCTTATGATCCCACAAATACAGATCCTGATGTGAGTCTGAAATGACTAAATGTATGCTTATAGGGTCCTGAGGAGATGATGGTACTGATAAACACAGGAGTGCTTTTAGGAAACTCTCTTGTAATGTCTCCAGGTTTGCACTCTGTATTATCCCAACCCCATTCCTTTTCTTCAGAGAGAATTTGGGCTACTGAATTACATACACTATAGAGGGTTTTTAGAGAAAGATCGATTAAGTGGCCCCCTTTGGTGTAGGGGAATTTCAGTCTGGCTCCTTTGGCTTTAGTGACTCTGGCCTTTACTGTCTTAGCATGTCATTTCCAGGAAAGTGCTTAGTTAAAATAAATACCCAGCTATTTAAATACCCAGTACCAATCAATTGACTGATAATATATAGCCCATCAAATTGCCAGTTTACCCCTTTCCTAATCATCAATTTCCTTTTTGGATGATTCATATTTAATGATGATTCCTTAAGTGAACCATACAATGCACATATATATTTGGGCTCCTAAGTGCATAGTTTTCTTTTTTTTTTTCAGACAGGGTCTCCTTATGTAGTTCAGGTCTGCCTTGAACTCACTATGTAGCTCAGGCTGAACTTGAACTCACAGAGATCCTCCTGCCTCAGTCTCCCAAGTGCTGGGATTACTGGCATGCACCTCCATGCCAGACATAAGTGCATGTTTTTATTTTTATTTACATCACACTTGATTTTACAGAGGAGTTGAGGTAACTCAGAAGAGGACAAAAAATTAAATACAAATTAAGACACATTTCTATGGTTATAAAGGTTTCAAACTGGTATAAAATATTGGCAAAAACAGAGGTAGATGTTTCTAGAGTCAGCTGAAGAAGGAAAAAATACCTGGCAGATACTGTAGCTTCGGAAATTTTGGTATTAGGTTGCTATCCCAGATCTTATAAAATAAAAGTATGGCATGGTATTTCATAAATATTTACTAGGAAGGAAAAGATATTTTGACTGATTATTCTGTATTTTATTAATTTTTTGTGTTGAAAATATAAACAACTTTCATCAGTAGTACTCGCCTGGTTTTTCTAGAACCTCATCATCAAGCAATGAGTTGCAACACTACCCCTGCTACCTTGGTATGACTAACCAGGGTCCAGGATTACCTCACTTAAAAAATAAAAAAAATAAAAATAGGAAAAAAGCAAATAGAGCACAGATAGATATTCAGAAAAAGCACAGACAGATAGATATTCAAGAAGAAAAGTCACTAGGACTAGCCAAGATAGGAAATAAATTGAATAATAAAAGCAGGCCAAAATATAAAGTTATTACTTGCATACAACAGTGATTTAGAATTTGTATGGGAGTAATGAAATCCCCTAGAACCTGATTTCAATATTAAGGGTGTCATTCAAGTGAAGGTTGAATTAGAAGCATGACTAAGATTTGCTGTTGCTACACCTTGTGGTCAAATAACTGGCATTTCCTACCTTTCTTTCATCTGGGGTGTCAGTGAGACCTGCTGAAGCAGAACCAAAAGGCCTATCAAATGGTGCAAGGCCATTTGGCCAGAGCTGATTTCAGGTGACAGAGCCAAAGTCTGCTGCAAAATCTACCAATGCAGCAGAGTCGTGTTTAATAGGGCTTCATATGCTCTGTGGTGCAAAATGACGAGGAGTTGTTTTATTACATATAAAATTCTATGCACACTGAAAGCCAGTCATGCTACACTAAATTTAATGCCATAAACATCTCTTTAAAAAGAGTTTTAAGAGCCTATTACTAGACTCTTTGATCAGGAGAGTGTTAGAGATGTAGTATGTCTGGCTTTCTGCACAGTGATATTTACTCATTTAACAAATATTTATCTAATGGTTACTATCTGCTTCTCTGGACCAGGTACTCTTCTAGGCACTGGGGGATACAGCAGTGGATGAAAGAGTGAAAAAAATGCACATTTCTTGGAGCTGTAATTCTAGTGGGAGAGAGATAAAACCAAATAAATAACAACGCAGTTTATTGATATTCGTGCTGGGCCCTAGAGACTACTTGGCCAGCAGGGCCTGGGACAGGAAGAGCAATATTACTCCATATGTGATGATCAGTACGGGCTTCACAAAGAAGAGGACAGGGAATAGAGAGCTGAAGGCAGAAAGGGAGAAAGCTGCACCGCTGCCTGGTTAAAGCATCCCAAATGCCCAAATGGGGGGGGGGCAGCAAATGCAAAAGTCCTGAAGGACAAAGGTTAGGGCCTGAAAAATGGGCAGGAGGCCAGCAGACTTGAGCTAGTTGTGCCCGTGGGAGAGGGAAGGGCTCAGGGAATGGTGTTCAGTGGTAGTGAAGACCTTGGAGTTTCCAGCAAGCAGAATGAGTTGCCAAGGTGTCTTACAGCATCCTCACTAGAGAAATGGAAACTGGATAGAAGTGTAGCTAAGTATGTTCTTGGCTGGTGGAGCCACCACATTCGCAGCGATGATTACAGTATTGTGTTAATACAAAAGTGGGAGTAAGTGTGCCAAGGAGCTTCAGCTGCACCGTCATTTGCAATTCCTTGGACTTGGGTAAATAATTATGAATCTATTAATGATAGCTAATACTTAAGTAGCAAGTATGCAAGCCAAGCATAGTTCCAATTGCTTAATGGCTTTGTGAGTATGCACTATTAGTAACCATCACTTCACCAATACAACTACAGAGAGAAGGTGTGTATAGCTGTTGGCCACATGAGTTGGTCAGCCTACGGTGCTGCAGGTTCTTGGGGACTTGTTGTGCCTATAGAACGGAGGCCACCTATCGCCTTAGGGCTCTCATCTTTGTCCCTTCTTTGAATTACTTTTTCCCTTTGGTCTCCCATGATGGCACTTGGCCTCCACTTGGTACCTAAGCTCTTACATAAAAATGGAAATATGAGTTCTGAAAATATACACCAGTCCTGAGATACAAAGTGGCCATCAGATGAAAGTGATTGTTTAAGTTATAATAATCAATGAAAATATGAAACAAAATAGTTATCGTAAAACTCAAAGATTTGTTATTTGATCCCAGTTTGAGAAACACTGAGTTGCGCAATTTATATGTTTCAAATAAAGATGCTACTATTTCTTCAAGGGAGACGAAATATTTCATGGTGCTTAGGAGAGCAGACTGCCAAGAAAAAAAAAGGGACAGGCTTCAGAATCACAGATCTGGATTTAAATCCTGGCTCTGCATCCTAGACTGGCCTCTGTTATTTTCTCATTAGTCTGAGATACTTAAAATATTTCTAATTGGCACCAGTGTGTCTGTAAACACAAAATTCAACATGGGCGCCCAATTCATAAGGCAGTACTCAGTACTCAGATATAGGTGGTCATCCGGTTGGTTTTAAATACTTACACTGATATTTATTTTTTAGATATCCTTAATCAAAGTTAAAGCCCCTACTTTAAAACATTCTTTTGGAACAACAGAACTCTGAGAATTACGACAGTGGATCCTAGTTTAGGAAATGGTGTAGTAGATAAAGATGGCTAGCCCTAGGAAAGTTGGATGTCTAAGGTCCAGTTGTCCATCTCCAAAATGGATGGAGAAAGATCAGCGGAAGTCCCAACATTTTCTGGTAAAATGTGGTTCATATGGGACCTTGCCTCATTTGAAGATGCGATAACTGAGCATAAGACCAAAGAAAACAATTCATGTGAACAAGACTGAGATGGAAAGTGACTGGCCTCTCACACTGCAGGGTGAATGGGATCCCTAGTGCATTTTATGCAGTGCAGATGGCAATTCTGGAAGATGGAGGTGGGGCTTATTGTTTCTTCATTAATATCAAAGCTTCTAAACCAGGCCATGCTGCTGGTCTGTGAACAGCAGTACTCTGAGTAGTATGGGATTAGAGCTCTCGTTCTCAAATTTGGCCACTTATCTGAATTCTCTTTAAAGATTTTCTTTAAAAAATAATAATACCTGGGTTCACCTGTGGAGATTTTGATTCACTTGGCATGGAGTCTAATCTGAGCATCATGATTTGAGAAGCTCTCAGGGTAATTTTTGTTATGCAGCCAAATATGAGAAGTACTGCATTGGTGAAATCACCCAGGCATTGGTGAACAGAGAGGTGGCACGAGACCTAGAAATCATGCCACATGACAGCAGGTGAAGAAAAAACTAGACTATTGTTATCATCATCATCATCATCATCATCATCATTATCAGATATTTGAGACAAAGTCTCACTATGCATTTGAAGCTGGCCTCAAATTCATAGCCATCCTCCTGCCTCAGCTTCCTGAGTGCTGAGATTATAGGTATGTGCCACCACACCTGATAATAGGGAAAAGCAGACTTGAGTCTGATTGTTGCAGAGGATAAATGTAGGAGTGAAATGTAGGGATGAAGCCACCAATGAACCAGCTTTAGGTCTTCAGTGTAGCACAAGGCTATGCCCTTGGACACATGAATTGGGTTGTCCAACAGTGGGAAAGCTCCCTCACAGGGTTGTGAGGTCTCCACCATTCCAGGTGTGCATGCAGAGGCCAAGCAATGCCCCCCTGGTGGGGTTCCAAAATTGCTCACTGCAAAGCACAAGGGCTTGGACTCTTTGACCTTTAGTACGTTCCTGAGGGCCAGGTCTCTTGGAGACCCCTAATTAGACCTCACCGTCTGCCTTCACCATGGCAGGCTGTGACTTTGGTAGTTACTTTACTCTTCAGAAGTTCTAGCAACTAGAGAATAGATGTAGCCAATGAGACCTCATTATCTGACTAGGGCTTTAATTATAAGATGACTTTCTTTCCTTTTAAATTTGAATAGTACATCATTTTTATGCAGTTGATTAAATAATAAACCTACCTTCTCACCCTTATTTGTGATTGCATTCATAAGCCATGAATAATTAGAAATAATATTTGAAACAAAAGCCTTCTGGGCTTATCTCATGAAAATAAAATAATTAAACCCTAAAGAAATTTCATAAGAATAATTGGCCTCCCTGCCCCCACTCCCAAAGACCACACATATGTGTGCATGTGTGCACATGTGCGTGTACACACACACACATGTTTAGTATTTCTCAAAACCAGGAGAACCGGTGTTGATTGCTTGTTAATCCATGAGTCTCAAATAGTGTTGTGTGTGGGTATGTGTGTGGGTGCTGTGTCTTTTTGGATTATTCTGTTTATCTCTATTAGATTCATATTCTTTTTAGGTTGACCATGTGGTCAAATCTCAGACTTCTCAACAGAGGCCGTGTAGGGAAAAGAGAAAGGGATCAGAGGGCCAGAGAGAACTAGGGTAAATCTTGCTGGAGCTGCCATTCCTCAGTTGCCCCATGTACCTGGGAAAATTACTCTAGGTCATTGAAATAAACCTTTCCATCCAGAGCTGTGGCCATGATTGCTGTAACAACACCCGTGAAGGGCCTAGTGCAGTGTGGAGCACATGCAGGGGCCGATGAAGGGCAGCAGTTACTGATATCCTGACAATGTGATTTATAACGCCCTGACTCCGCGCGTCTCATCCATATACACGAGTGCAGGGTGGTATAAAATTAACAGCTACTCTGCCCCAGTGTGGTAACTGTGCCGCCTCAGATTACTAGAAAAGTGATTGTGCTAACAGTATACCGTTCTTGTATAGATACAGAGGACTAACAAATCCCGCTCTCTACAATTCCCTGCCACTCCATGCTCAGTCCCTTCTAATTCCTACTGTTGCAGGGAGTGGAAATGATGCTAACAGTGTTCTCAGCCACTATCATTATGTACTACATACATAAAGGTATAGGTTCACAGCCCCTTCCTTGTGTGCAATTCTGCAATCCAATGTGGACTACAAACTGAATTTCTTTTATAAGTTTTCAGCAAACTTCACTGATGTCAGACCTTGGCCCAAAGTGGCTACCAGTATGTGGCCACTTATAGTTGATTTACTCTATTTCATCTGAATGTTCATCTTGGAAAAGCTACTGTCTTAATCCTGAGGTGCTGCTCCTGACTCTGATGGGGGTGTTACATCGTATAAGCACTATCTTACATTGCAGAAATCTAAACCATTCTGATTTCTGAAACATTCAGCAATATGTTTTGGGCAAAGAATCATGGCTCTGATGTAGTCGATATAGTAATACCTCAGTTCACGAACACTTCTGTTCAAGAACAATTCGTTTTATGAACAAAAGCGTTCAGCAAAATATTGCTACTGTTTTCAAACTCCTCAGTGGGTGATGAACACAACTTTGGCCATCTTCCCCAGAATAATGGAACGAATTAAGTTTGTGAACCAAGGTACTTACCACTGTATCCATATTTGAATTATGTTTGGATCAGTTAACCATTTGTGATCAGGACTTTACAGTAAGCTCACCATGGAAGGGTCTGATTTAGCAATGGATTTTTGGAACACAGCCCTTCTCTAAATTAGCTCCTGCTTCTAAAACCCAAGGAAGAGAACTTTGCCCACTGAAATATGCTAGTGTTATGTGGGGGACACTCCTGGTTGGATAAAAGGCCAAAGAAACCTAAGTGGAGAACAGCTGCAAATAACACACTCCAATTTCCACAAGGGAAGTTAAATGAGACATTTGAGAAAGGTGGGAAGTATAGTTTAATTCCCCAGCTCCCTGAAGCACCTTTCCATTTCCCTTCCTCCTTTGCGGCTATGTTTAGAGGAGAAGCTCGGTGAAATGCAGATGGAGACAGTCCTAAAGCTGCCCTCTGTCATCCCATGGTTATAGCTTCCCTCAGCAAATCAACAGCTGGGCTCGGGGATCCTCCCGGGCTTCACCTTGACCAGAGCACTAGAACAGGTTGTTGCTGTAGGTTGTAGCATCCCACTTGGTGCTTTCCTTTTTATGTACTTCTGCTCTGCAATTTTAAAGGAAAATGTTTAGTTGAAGAAGTAGCCAAACCTTTTGAGTGAGAGCGACACAAAGCATAGAGGATGGCAGTGTAGGAGAGACACATCTCCCTGATGATTAATCAGTCCCTGAAACACAAACAGGAGGAGGTGTTTTCTCACTGCTGTTCGTGTTTCCCACGAAAATAATGGGTTTATTTTGCTTCTGTTTTTGTCTTATTTCTCCCTTGCAATTTAGCACTTCTCACTTTGTGTTTCAGATGACAGAATGGAAGAGACTTAACGACTTTCAAGAAAGTACAATAAAATCAGAGTGAAAATTGAATGTGATTTCTTGTGGTGCCCAAACAAAAACCAATATCCCTAGTCCATTCTGGTACATTCTTTCTAATGTTTTAAAACAACAACGACAACAAAAATAGCCAACTTGTATTCAGTGCTGTCCAGGCACCAGGCAGGGGTCTTGGCACTGAATTCATGCATACCAAACAACACCCTTGTGGCAAGGCAGATTTATTGGTGTGTAATTCATATACTTTAACACTTATTTGTTTAATGTACACAATTCATTGCTTTTTAGTGTATGCACAGATGTATGCTATAACCGCCTCAATCCACTTTGAAACAATTGATCTCCCCCAAAAGAAACCTCACTCTCATTACCAGCCCTTGCAAACCACTAATCAATTCTCTCTCTCTCTCTAGATCTCCCTGGTCTGAATATTTCACATCAGTTAAATCACATAGTACATGACCTTACATGTCTAGTTTCTTTCACTTAGCATCATATTTTTAAGCTTCATCCACATTGTAGCATGTATGTGAACTTCATTCTTTTCTGCAGCTCAGTAGCATTCCATTGTATGGATAGACCTTGATTTGCTTATCCATCCATGGATGGGCAATTGGGTTGTTTACAGTTTGAGGCTATTATCAGTGACGCTGCTGAAACATTCCCCTACAAGTTTTTTGGGTAAGCATATGTTTTCATTTCTCTTGGGTATTACAAAAGGGTTTACAAGGTTGGCTTACAATGGCTTCCTGCAGAGTCAGGGGTGGAAGAGTGCGAAAGGGCTGGCTGTGCGCCAGAGAGCCAGAGAATCCAGTTAAAAGTCAAAGGCCTTGAGCTCACTGTAGCATCCCGTGCAAGTCCATATAGGAAGCCAGAGGTTCTGCACTGGAAGCCTGGAGATGGACATCTAAAGGTGATGGTTGTAAGTCCGAGCTCCTCTAAAGAAGTAGAAACCAGACTTCCTCCTTCTTTCCCTTTTTAGTCCATCCAGGCTACAAGCCTATTGGTTGGTGCCACCCACACCCAGGGTGGGGCTTCCCTCTTCAGTAAATCAGTCATCCAGGCACACAGAACTGTGGTAAACCAATCAACTAAGTGTTTCTTATTCAAGTTAACACCACAGGTAGCTATCACAGGTATAGACCTAGGAATGGAAGAGGCGCTATTTTTATTGTTCCCATTTTATAAGACAGGGAGCTGAACTACTGAGAGTAGAAGAGATGGAGGTAGGATCCGCCAGAAAGACAGTGTAGCAGTCTATGCACATGTTCATCCTCTAGGTCAGGAAAGCAGTGCATTTGGTCATACTATTCCAGGTGAGTGAGCAGGCTGGCCTTAGAGTTACCCTATGATAACAGTTCAAATTCTGGCTATCCCCTTAATTACTGTAGGACCTTGGACAAGTTCATTAATCTCCATTAACTTCAGTTTCTTATCTCTAAAATGGCAGTGAAAACAATAGTAGTCACACCATGGATCAGTCTGTTCACTGAGGATCAAAGGAGATACCATATATGAAGTGCTGAGCATAAGACTCACACACAGTGCTCAGTGAGTTTTAGGTGCTATTATTTTTTGTAGCCCTTCCCGCAGCATCTAGGGCAGTACTGACAAAGCTACTTTCAAGGTACATCAACAATGAGCTCAGTGATGTATGAGTTGTCCTTGGGTTGCAGAAGAGGGCTGGAGTCTTCCGGAAAGATACAGGAACTTGAGTAAGCACCTTCTAAGCTTGGAGACTGACATTTGGAAATAGACATGCATGAGTCAGAGTCAGACTGACCTGGGGCAGAACAGCCCATGACAGAATTGTCTGAAAAATACCACTCCAGATGGGTTGTGTGGGTGTGTGCAGGCCCAGGAAACCAGCTCTGTACCCATACTAGGCTTTCCTCCCAGCATATCCATTTTCAGGACACCGGGTAACCTTGGAAAGGTTCCCCTCCCATGTTTGATCTAAGTGAGATTGTATACAGCACGGTGACTAAAGGGAGGGACTTTGACACCAGCTTGGATGCAACCAATCCTGCTCCACCATGAAGAGCTACAGGAGGACAGCCAATTCCTTTAACTTTTCTGTGCCTCGATTTCCTTGTCTGGGAACTGGATATAATAAGAGCCCCTGCCTCACAGGGCTGTAGTGTGGAGTAAATGAGGTCACACACATAACTCACAAGGGACATCTTGGAGCTCACTCTTGGTGATGTTCCTGTTATTCCTACTGTCCTGCCTACTTGTAGCTGAAGGTCTGTCTAAATCTTGTAGACCTAGGGAAATGAGGCTTCTGTGGGTTACTTCTCACTCCTGTTACTGTTACTGTATAAAAAATGGTCCCAAAACTTAGTGGCTTAAATTAACCATTTTATCAGGCTCACAGGTTTCTGGGAATCAAGAATTCGGGTGACTATTTTGCTCTGTGTGACATCAGCTATACCACTCAATGACATTCAGCGGGCATATGGGTTGGTCTGGGGAACTAAAGATGCCTCGATTCCTGTACCTCTTGGCTACATGAGAATGAATTAAAGACCAGGACTGCTATAGAGTGCTTCCTCCGGCTCCCTCAGAGAAAAGCAGACATGGGAGTCAGATCCCTTGCGTGGCAGTCCAGGGCTCCCAGTGGGAATGCCTCACTGGCTAGGCAGAAGCTGCATGACTTTGATGACTTATCCTTGAAAGTCTTTTTTTTTTTTTGTATATCGTTTTATTGGTACATTTTACGTGTACAACATAATGACATTCATCATTGGAGATATGCACCCTTACATACTCTCTTGGTTCTTATTTTTCCCCCTTCCCCTGCCCTCCCTTCAACCCCTCCATCCCTCTCGATTTACAAAGGCTTTGTTTCCATTTTTTCATTTTCTCATATTAATTCCATTCCCTTCTTTCCTTTCCTCTACCCCTCCCAATTCCCCCTCCCCTTTGCCCCTTTTCTTCCTGTTTCACATTATCTATTATACTTTTTAGTCCTTATTTACACTTTCAGTTTCTCATACTAGAGAAATTATTCGGTATTTACAAATGTGTCCTGTTTATTTCTCTTAAGAATATCACCTCAATGTGCATCCATTTAGCCATAAATGTCTCTAATTTCTCGTTTTTGATGGCTGAATAGTATTCCATTTTATAAAAAGTCCGCATTTTCTTGATCCAGTCTTCAGTTGATGGGCATTTGGGCTGTTTCCAAGTTTGAACTATTACAAACCGTGCTGCTATGAACATGGGTGCACATACATCACTGTGGTATGATTCTCTTAATTCTTTGGGGAAGATACCCAGCAGGGGAATAGTGGGGTCAAATGGGACTTCCAGTCCTAGTTCTTTGAAGTATCTTCATCCTGATTTCCATAGTGGTTGCACCAGTCTACACTCCCACCAGCAGTGGAGCAGGGTTCCTCTTTCCCCACAGCCCCACCAGCATTTGTTATTGGTTGATTTCATGATAGCAGCCATTCTTTCTGGAGTGAGGTGGAATCTCAGCCTTGTTTTCATTTGCACCTCTCGAATGACTAGTGATGTTGAACATTTTTTCATATGTTTATTTGCCATGTCTACTTCTTTGTCTGAGAAATGTCTGTTCATTTCAGATGCCCATTTTTGGATTGGGTCATTAAATTTGGGAAATCTGATTTTTTAAAGATCTTTATAGATTCAAGATAGTAGACCTTTGTGTGAGGGACCGCTGGTGAAAGTTTGTTCCCAAATTGTGGGTTGTCTCTTCACACTACTGGTGGTTTCTCTTGCGGTGCAGAAGCTTTTCAGTAAAAAGAGATCCCACTTGTTGATTGTGCTAGTTCATGGGCAACTGGGGTTTTGTTCAAAAAATCTTTTCCTACCCCAATGTCTTGAAGAGTTCTACCTAACCTCTGTTCCAACCGGTTGTGTTTCTGTTTTTATATTTAGATCTTTAATGCATTTGGATTTTAGATTAGTGCATGGTAAGATATAGGTCTAGTTTTAGTCTTTAGCAAGTTGAAACCCAATTTCTCCAGCACCATTTATTAAAGAGACTATCTTTCCTCCAGTGAGGGTGTTTGGCTCCTTTGTCAAAGATGAGGTGGCTGAGTGTGTCTGGAGTTTTCTCTGCATCTTCTAATCTGTTCCACTGGTCTTTAGGTCTGTTTCTTTGCCAGTACCATGCTGTTTTTATCACAGAAGCTTTGTAGTATAATTTCAAGTTGGGGGTTGTAATACTCCCTGCCATGTCTCTGATACCTAGAATTGCTTTTGCTATTGTGGGTCTCTTCTTCTTCTTTTTTTCTTAGTTCTTATTTTTTCCCCATTCCTAGCCCTCCCTTCACCCCCTCCACCCTTCCTTATTTACAAAGACTTTATTTCCATTTCCCATCATTTTTGCTTTCCCTTCTTTCCTTTCCCCTGCCCTTCCCCCTACCCCTACCCCTTTGGACCTTTTCTTCCTATTTTGCATTATCAATTATTCATTCTAATCATCGGTACATTTTAGGTATAATGAACAGGCATTTATCAGACAAAGAAGTAGAAATGACAAATAAATACATGAAAAAATGTTCAACATCACTGGTCATTCGAGAGATGCAAATGAAAACAAGGCTGAGATTCCACCTCACTCCAGAAAGAATGGCTGCTATCATGAAATCAACCAATAACAAATGCTGGCGGGGCTGTGGGGAAAGAGGAACGCTGCTCCAGTCCTGGTGGGAGTGTAGACTGGTACTCTCTTCTTGTTCCAAATGAATTTTTGGATTGTTTTCTCAAGGTCAATGAAGTATGCTGCTGGGATTTCAATTGGGATTGCATTGAATCTATATGGCAATTTTGGAAGTATAGCCATTTTCACTATGTTGATCCTTCCTACCCATTAGCAAGGGATGTCTTTCCATTTTCTGTTATCCCCTTCTATATCTTTTTTAAAAGTGCTATAATTTTCAGAGAAGAGGTCTTTGATTTCTTTTGTTAGGTTGATTCCTAGGTATTTCAGTTTTTGGGATGCTATTGTGAAAGGAATTGTTTGCCCTATTTCTCTCTCAGTGAGTCTGTTGTTTGTGCAGAGGAAAGCTGTTGATTTTTGTGTGTTGACCTTGTATCCAGCTACTTTACTGAATTTGGTTATTAAGTCTAGAAGATTTTTGGTGGAGTTCTTGGGGTCTTCTATGTAGAGTATCATGTCATCTGCAAATAATAACAATTTGACTCCTTCATTTCCTATCTTTATTCCTTTTATTTCTTTCTCTTGTCTAATTGCCGTGGCTAATGTTTCCAAAACTATATTGAACCAGAGTCGTGATAGTGGACATCCTTGTCTTGCTCCTGATTTTAGTGTGAAGGATTTCTGTTTTTGACCATTTAGTATGATATTGACTGTTGGTTTTTCATAGATGGGTTTTATCAGATTGAGGTAGAGACCATCTATTCCAATTTTTTGTAGGGTTTTTATCATAAATGCATGTTGGATTTTGGCACATAATTTTCTGCATCTATTGAGATGATCATATGGTTTTTGTCCCTTGCTCTATTGATATAGTGTATTACATTGATTGATATGCATATGTTGAACCATCCCTGCATCCCTGGGATGAATCCAACTTGGTCAGGGTGTATGATCTTCTTGATGATCTTCTGCATTCTGTTTGCCAGTATCTTATTGAGGATTTTTGCATCTATATTTATTAGTGAGATTGGCCTATAGTTCTTTTTTTCAGTTGGGTCTTTCCTTGCTTTGGGGATCAAGGTGAAGTTTGCTTCCAGGAATGATTTTGGGAGTATTGCTTCCCTTTCAATTTTGTTGAAGAGTTTAAACAGTAGTGGCAATAGTTCCTCTCTAACTGTCTTGTAGAATTCAGCAGTGAAGCCATGAGGACCTTTGCTTGTTTTGGTTGGTCAGTTTTTAATTACGTTTTCAATTTCATTGATTGATATTGGGTTGTTTAGAATTTTTAGATCTTCTTCATTTTACTTTGGTAATTCATACATGTCTAGGAATCTGTCCATTTCTGTGTTTTCCATCTTATTGGCATATAGGTTCTGGAAGTCGGTATTGATGATCATCTGGATTTCTGCTGGGTCTGTTTTAATTTCACCCTTTTCATTCCCAATTGCATGGATTTGGGCCTTTTCTTTCCTTTTTCTGATGAGGTTGGCTAAAGGTTTGTCAATTTTATTGATTCTTTCGAAGAACCAACTCTTGGCTTCATTGATTTTTTTTGTATTGTTTTCTTAGTCTCCATTGCATTGATTTCTGCCCTGATCTTTATAATTTCCTCCCTTGTATGAGCTTTGGGTTTGTCTTGCTCTTCTCTTTCTAGAAGCTTGAGGTTCAGCATCAGGATGTTTAATTGGGCACACTCTGTTTTCCTAATATGATTATTCACTGCTATGAATTTCCCTTGTAAGACCCCTTTCATTGTGTCCCATAGATTCCGATATGTTGTGTTGTCATTGTCATTTAATTGAAAGAACTGTCTGATTTCTTCTTTAGTTTCCTCTGTGACCCATTGGTTATTCAGAAGTGTGTTATTCAATTTCCACGTGTTTATGAAGCTTTTGCAGTTTCTTTTGCTGTTGATCTCTAATTTCATCGCACTATGGTCTGATAATATACAGGGGATAACTTCAGTTCCTTTGCACTTACCTAAATATGTTCTATGAGCGAGTATGTGGTATATTTTGGAGAATGACCTGTGTGCAGCTGAAAAGAATGTGTATTCTGATTTTGTGGGGTGGAGCACTCTGTAAATATCTGTTAGGTTCATATCTTCAGTAGTTTGATTAAGTTCTATTATTTCATTGCTTGTTTTTTGTCTAGTTGATCTATCTATTTGTGACAATGGGGTATCAAGGTCCCCCACTACTATTGTATTAGTGCTTATATGGTTTTTCATGTTCATTAGTATTTGTTTTATATACTTGGGTGCACTAGTGTTTGGTGCATAGATATTTATGATTGTCATCTCTTCCTCTTGGGTTGTTCCCTTGACAAGGATATAGTGTCCTTCTTTGTCTCTCTTAATCAATGTGGGTTTGAAATCCACTTGGTCTGAAAAGAGCACAGCTACTCCTGCTTTTTTTGGGGTTCCTTTCGCATGGAGTATTGTTTCCCACCCTTTAACTTTCAGTCTATGAGTTTCTTTTTGAATTAATTATCTTTCTTGTATGCAACATATTGTTGGATCTTGCTTCTTGACCCATTCTGCCAGTCTATTTCTTTTGATTGGTGAGTTGAGACCATTAACATTGATAGTTATAACTGACATGTATTGAGTTATTATTGTCATGACATTTTCTGTTTGTTTGATCCTCCCCATTTGCTTTTAATATCTTGTCGTGCCCGGCAGATTCATTCTGCTGGGCTTCCTGGGGTTCTGATCCTCATTGTCTTTTCCTAGGATTTTGTCTAAAAATTTTTGGAGGGCTGGTTTGGTATTCATGAAGTTCCTAAGGTGCTCTTTGTCATGAAAGTATCTTATTTCACCATCAATTTTGAAAGATAGTTTTGCAGGGTACATCAATCTGGGTTGGAGGTTGTTTTCTTTTAGGGCTTGAAACACGTCACTCCAAGCTCTTCTTGCCTTAAGGGTTTGCACTGAGAAGTCTGCTGTGATTCTGATGGGCTTTCCTTTGTATGTGATTTGTTTCTGTTCTTTAACTACTTGTAGAATATTGTTGTTCTGTTGGGTTTCTGAAATCTTAACAATTATATGCCTATGTATAGATTTTTTTTGATCAAGGCTAGTTGGAATCCTATATGCCTTGCTTATCTGTATGTCAAATTCTTTTCCCCTGTTTGGGAAGTTTTCTGCCATCACTTTTGTAAACAGTTTTTTTTTATGTCATCTGCACTCTCTCCTGTTTCTTCATTGACTCCAATCTGTCTTATGTTATTTTTCTTTGCATCGTCTAGCAGCTGCTGGATTGATTTCTCGTGGTCCCCTAAAATTTTAAAGAATTTTTTCTTTTCCTGGTCACTAATTGCAATCTTATCTTTTATATCTGAAATTCTGTCTTCACATTGTCTCATTCTGCTGCATAGACTTTCAGTGTAGTTTTTAATCTCCTGGAAATCTGTTTGCATCTGTTTTATGGATTCAATCTGCTTCCTATGTTGGCATTCCATCATGTTCCTCAGCTCCTCTATTTTTTTTATCTGATCCTGTCTAGATTTATGAATCATGTCTTGCACTAATGGCACGATCTTTGCTGTTATGTGAGAAATTATTTCTGATTTCATTTTTTCTGGATCCTCTTTCGTTGTTTGTTCAGGGAGTCTAGGTGTTTGAGTATCAGAGTGTTCCATCTCATTTCCCTTTGGGGTTGCTGGAGGTGATCTGGAAGTCTGGTTCTGTGGCTTCTTTACCTATCTTCTCATTTTGACGCATGAGGTGGGGGGAGTAGTGTTGGTCTGTGTTCCTGGTGCCCGCACAGCTCACCTCCTCTGGGCTCAGAGCCATGATATGCCTACCAGGAAGCCTCCTGCTGCCTGGGAGCTGTGGTGTGCTGATCTGGAGGTCACCTCTGGGCTCAGAGCTGTGGCATGCCTACCCGGAAGCTTCCTCTATGTTGGGAGCCACAGCATGCCTACCCAGAAGCCTCCTGCGGCCTGGGAGCCGTGGGAGCCATGGCATGCCAATCTGGAGGTCTCCTCTGGGCTTGGAGCCATGGTAGGCCCACCCGGAAGCTTCCTCTACACTGGGAGCTGCAGTAAGCCTACCTGGAAGCCTCCTCCTGCCTGGGAGCCATGGGAGCCATGGTGTGCCAATCTGGAGGTCTCCTCTGGGCTTGGAGCCATGGCATGCCTACCCAGAAGCTTCCTCTACACTGGGAGCTGCAGCACGCATACCTGGAAGCCTCCTGCTGCCTGGGAGCTGTAGGAGCCATGGTGTGCCGATCTGGAGGTCTCCTCTGGGCCAATCCTTGAAAGTCTTGCAGCAACATTTCTGCCACGGAACTTACAGGAGGTAACAAACCCGGGTTCCTATTTGGTACTTAAATCACGATGTGTTAGGCAGCAGAGCTTCTATTTGGAATACAACTTTCCTCTTGTTCTGGGGAAAAATGGACTGTGTAGAGAGATGTCACATTGGCATAGTATAAAGCTAACTACATATGACAATTTTCACTGAAGTTATTCATTTGGCTTCCTCCTGTGGTCACTTTATTTCAAATAAATACAACTGCCACTTCCACTGCATGTGATATAACTTTAAGAGAAGCAAAGGGGAACAAAAGGAATTCTTCTTACTCAGAGACAATCAGGTTTATACTTGCCTCCAGAGGACTCATGGTTTTCACTGGGAAGGAAAGACAAAATACTAACCATGAGTCAAGTTGAGGAAGCAGCAGTTGGGAGCCACTGAGCTAAGCTTCTCTGAAGCACGAAGTGTTATGCATAGGGTGAAAGGGGTTTATTGAAATGCAAAAATATTAAATACATGTTAGGGTAGAAAGTGCCTATAGTGTACTTGAAATTTAAGGGTGCTATCAAAAATCATATGTGGAATAGGGTTACTTTTCTGTCTTCAGATTGAGCCTGCCCCTCATATACTAATTAGAGAGATTATGGAATCATTGTTTAAAGAGATCGATGATTTTTATATGGCTGATGTTCTACAGTCTTCAGAAAACATTACATTTGTGAAAGAAGCAAGACCAAGAGCTATTGAAATTCAGGTGTGTGCAGCTTGCTTTGTTTCATTAAGACGACCTTGTTAGATAATAAGGAAAAATGATAATTCATATCATCTGCTCAAGTTGTTTTCAGTGTTTTTGATTATGAATAAGAGCTTCACCAAGCCCTCAAGAAGAAAGTAGAGAATTCAAGGTTGTTGGTTTTCTTAGGTGAGAGTTCAGGAGAGATTCTCAGTGGATGCTGATTTGGATAGTATGTAACTAGTGCCTTTTCTGTCCCCAGCACCAGGCTAGGCATTTTCACGATTAGCCTTCCTATCAAATAGTTCAGGGTCAGTAGTCTTAGCTCAGGATGGATAGATGAGGCAACTGAGACATCCACCCCTTGGCGAGAGGGTCCTTGTCCTTCGTGACTGTAAGCATTCTCATCTATTCCACTTTCACTCCACCCTCCCTCCCTCTTCAACTGCTCCAGGATTCTTGATTCTTTGACACCTACTGTTCATTTTCCATTCTTAGCTTCAGAACAAAGGTTTCCTGTACATCAAAGACTTCTCCTGCCTTGCGGAGGTCCTTCAAGTTTCAGTTTAAATGACCTGTCCCAGAGACCTCTTCCCTGGCTTCTCAGATGGAGTTAGGCCTACAATTTATCTGCTTCCAGAAAGCCCATCCTCCACATTCCTCCCCAGTCCTTTCTAGAGTTTTGATTATTAAAGTACCTGGTCGACTCCCTGGTTAGTGACCAGTTTGTTTCATCCATTAGCACTGAAACTCCAGCAGGCCAGGGGATTTGTCTACTTTGTGCTTCATCATGGCTCCATTGCCTGGCACGTAGTAGTTGCTCAATAAACATTAATCCACAGAACAATCCAGAGAGAATTATTGACTCATCTTTCTTCATACAGCTGGCATCTGTAAAAGGAAAGAGCAATTAGTAAATCATGATTCAGCCTTTTGCTTAGACTCCAGCAAACGAGCTGATAATTTAAAGATTAGATTCTGCCTGGCCAGAGGTGTGAGTGTAAGATCTTTTGGCTGAGTCAGGTCTTCTCCTAAAAGATACAGGCATGAGAATTGAAGTAGTCTACTTTTAAAACAGTTATTCATAGAAGATTATTGCACTGGTTTGGAACATGGCCTTTGGAGACAAACTGACTCAGTTTGAAACCAGTGCTGTTATTCAATGTGGGACCTCAGGCAAGGGACTTAACCTCATTTAATGTCAGTTTCCTCATCTGTAAAATGGGTATCATGATAGTGTCTGCATCGAAGGAGAGCTGTGAAGACAACATTATTTAATACAAGTAAATTACTTAGCAATATGCCTGACAAGTAAGTGCTGTTTATAGCGCCTTGAATAGTGGACCTCAAAAACTCAGGGCCGGGCCGGGGACTTAGCTCAGTGCTTCCACCATCTGCCTCATAAGCACAAGGTCCCAAATTTGATCCCTGGTATCAAAAAAAAAATTTTAAATTAAGGGCCAGGAATTTAGCTCAGTGGTTCAGCCACCTGCCTCCTAAGTGCAAGGACTGGAATTCGATCCCCAGTACCAAAAAAAAAAAGTCAAGGCCACCTGGCACCTCAGGGTGTGAACTTATTTGGTAATAGGGTTTTGGCCAGAGTGAGTAGCTAAGGATCTCATGAATGCAACTTCTTGGATTTGGCGTGTTCCCATCTAGAAGGATTGGTGTTCTTCCCAGGAGCAGAGGCAGAGATGCAGTTATGTGTCTATGAGCCCAGGAATGTCAGGATTTCCAGCAACTAATGCAGGCTAGGAGAGAGGCCTGAACAGATTCACCTCAGTGGCATGCACAGAAGAATGGGAGTGAGCAGAGGGTAACCAGAGTGCCATGGAGACTGGAGGCCAGGTGCTGCCTGTCACCTTGTCCCTTCGAGTGCCCCAGCTGCAGGCCCCTGCTCCTAGCAACCTTCGCCACTTCTCCTCACGCAGTGATCCTACCTTCCTTACACTGTTTCTTCACCAGGCTGCTTTGAAGCCTTGCCCTGACTTAGTGTTTCCCACCTCCCTCTTGCCTCACCTGAAACCTGGCTCCAGTGCAGGCTGCCTACTCGCCAAGGCCACAAGGGTTCTTTTCTCGGCTTTGCATTCACACTCCTTTCAAGCAGCAGTGGCTAACACTTCATCCAGAACCTGCCTTGTGTAAGGGACAAAGCGATAATTAAAGATACAGCATCTGCAAGGAGCTTATCTAGTCATATGGAGAGTGGGGGCAGGAGTGTGCTAGAACTGGTTTCAACTAGCTCACAAGCGTTCATCAGCCTGGTTTTAGGAATTTGTGAGCCAGCTGTTAACCAACACCAGTATGGTAGGAGGTTAAAGTTGAGCCTGAAAAACTCCTCTCTCCTCTCTGCTCTCTGCTCATTGTTCTCTTTTCTCTCCTTCGGTTGTCTCTTTTTCCCCTCCCTGTCTTCTCCTCTTCCTTTTTCTCTCTTCCCTTTCTTAAATCAATATACTTTTCTCTTTAGCAATATTCATACTTTGGCGTGGAGCTGTGGGATTCCAGGCAAAGCATGTTGGTGTCCTCATTAAACCCTGAGTGGAAGAACTGAGTCAAGGATGAAGCACTTGGGCGGATTATGTTCCCAACCTCTTTTCCTTTCTCATGTCTTCCTCTTGTTCTTTATTGAACACCCAGGACTCTCAGCTGTGTCAAAAAGTATCTGAAAGCTTTGCAAGGTAGTAGTTTGGAAAACGCATGGTTGAACTTCAGTAGACTTGAAACTGGCACATCAGGCACCCACACAACCCTCGAGAACACTAACATTTCACTCCATATGACTTCTCAGAAAGGCAGCTCCTTCTGTTCTTCCATCTTGAAATATCACAGCGAAAAAATGGCTTTTGGCACCAATGGACGATTGTGCTGAAACTTGCTGAAGGGGTTTGTGTGTAAAATTGGTACTTCTGTTCCATGAGCAGAGTGTGTGGAAATAATTCTTTTGCATTGGAAATGGGGATTGGGGGTGGGAATGGGGGTATCTGAAGGTCTTCAGGAGAAGCAATGGTGGGGGATTGGAGCAGATGTTTTAAAGGGAGGATAGGGTAAGAACTGGAACTGAGTGAGTTCGAGCGTGTGCTGCGGAGGCTGGTGGTTTGCACTGTGTTGAGGAGCACTAGTTGGGCATGGGTACTGCCCAGAGGGCAGCTGGCTAATTGCTTTAGTGCTTGTGGGCAACCCTTCAGAGATGACGCTGGGAAAGGATATGAGAAGGGTGTACTGCCTGGTGCTCCCTTTGAATCTTGCTTCCTGGAGGCTGACATCCTGGGCATAATTTTAACTAGTGGGTCATCTTCAGAAAGTGACACTGAGAAATAGATGAAAGAAGGGGCCATGATGAACACAGGGTGCAGAGTTAGGGGACTTTGGCTCCATGATGGGGGCCTGATTGGCACTTTGGTGGTGGAGCTGGAGAACCTGAAAGGTGGGAATAATTGTAAGGACAGACTGAGGGACATGAGGGGAAAAGAAACTTAAGAATGAAATTCTAGGAAAAAGGTATCTAATATATGTATTCAATGGCAGAAAGGGCTGGCTCTAGACAAAAAGCTGGGAACCCTGGCAGCAGAATGGAGTGACTCATGTTTCTCAGTTGCGCTCTGTGACTGTCAGAGCTCAAAGACAACAGGCGATCTTTGCACCCTGTTTTTGCCTGAACTGTCCGGGTGGGAGCAGATGTGTTTCCAAATGTCAGCCCCTTCTGTGGTGGGGAACAACGTTTTCCTCTTTGTATTTTGTCTTTTTCCAAAACTGACCTCAGGACCCCTCTCCACATTGTTTTCTAACCTCCTGACCTGACCTCCTTGGGGCTGCCCCCTGGAGAGCCCCAGCGAGCTTCAGCTGGGGCCAAGAGGCTGTTCCAGTAGGGGAAAGCCCAGCACAAAACACCTTCTCTTCCATCTGGGTCGAGCTGACTGCAGAGCTTATCTGCTAGCCTCCAAGGACAATTCAAGAAATCCCTTTGTCCTTTGTTTTCAAAACTGACCAAGTAACAGTGTTCTCTTTTCCTTGAAGAAAGATTTGTGTCTGTTTTCACTGTAATTCAAGGTGCAAAGTTTACAACTTCAATTCCTAGAATAAAATTCCAATTCCAGTGGAGTCTCAATATGATAGAGCCTAGTCTATGGCACTCTAATTCCAAGAATTTGGACAGTATCTAGGACTCCATCATAGCCAAGTTGAATGTAAAATGATCCAGTGCCAAGCCAGCCTTGATCCCTTGCTATATTAGGGCATAGTTGTCATCTGGGAGTGAATGGAACACCTCTCAAATCCTGTCCCGGCACTGTTAATTCTGGATGAAAGTGCGCCTTCCCCAGTGTTATGTTAGGTGTTGGAGTTGGTTACCTTGTAAATTTTAGTATACCCCGAAGTCAGGCCTTGGACCAACCAGCTTGTGTTAATCCAAGAGTGAAAAGGAGAGCTTGGCAGCAAGTAATGTTAGCAGAGATTTTCTCCTTAGCAGGAGAAGTAGGGGCAAAAGGGGAATCTCATAGGGTTGGGATGCAGACCTCTCAATCCTAGCCATTCTACAGAGTAGGGAGCTGGGTAGGCCAGGATTGGAATTTTGGCTACAGGACCCTGAGAGTCAGTTTTTTGAGTTTATAAAACAAGGATTTAACCTTTCTCACATTATTATTAGATACTCCCATTATACTCCACACTTATTAGCTCCCCATCTTATTAGCTCCCCATCTCAGAAAATGGCACGTCCATCCTATCAGTTACAGTGGAGCCTTGACTTACAAACTCAATTCATTCTTGAGGGCTGGTTGTAACTCAAGTTCGTCAGTTGAATGCTCAAGCTCCTCTACACAGCTTTCAAAGTCTCTCTCCTGTACACAGACAGATCTCAGTGTCCTTAGGGAGACATTAGCCCAGGATTTCTCAATTAACCCCACACAGGAAAGGATGTTGTAATGTTCCTTCCAGAAGTCTTTAAGGGTTAGATCTGTATCTGAGACCATCTGGAAGCACAAGTGGCCAGCAATTCGGTTGTAACTAAAAACTTTGTTTGTAAGTTAAAACTAAAATTCTGGTTGTAACCCAAGCTGTTCGTATGTCAGGCCGGTCATAATTTGAGGGTCCACTGTACTCTCCTGAGCTCTAACTCCTCTCTTTCCCCTCCACCCACAGCTGATCCATCTGCAAGTCCTGTAAGTTTGGTCTTGCAGGCATGGCCCTAGCTTACTCACTTCTCTCTCCTCCAGCAACAGACTAGCCAGCCCCTGGTCATCTCTTACCAGCACTCTAACCTTGACTCTTCTCCTTGGCCCACTCTTGTCCCTTTAATCTCTTTGGCTGCGTATCCTCCTAAAATGCATAGTGCTCTACCACCTCCAGGAGCTTGCCATCGCTCATAGGATGAATCCATACTCTGCTCTCCTTCCCACTGGTTAGAAGGCCCTGACCATCAGTCCTCCCTGTCTCTCCTGCTTTATCTCTTCACCTTTCCTTCTGGCTTACTAAGCACCAGCCAGTCAGGCAACATTACTCCAGTTGCAAGGACATAGCGAGCGGCCTCTTCTTTGAATCAAGGCATTTGCCCAGCAGATCCCTCCACTATTTCCCTACACCTGCTGTCCAATCTTTGCATGACTGGCTCATTCTATTCTTCAGACCTCCACTCAGAACCCTCATCCCCGTCCACCCAATTGGGGGGAGCACCTGCCCTTTGCATTCTCAGGGCTTCATCTTGTCCCAGCTTCATTCGTAACACTCCTCCTCCATACGCATTGTTTTCTTTGTCTGTTTTTCATGTTTATTGCTGGTGTCTCCCCAGACTATAACCTATATGGGAACAAGCATCTTATCTGTCTTGTTTCCATGGTCTTTCTAGGACCTAGAATGAAGCCTGCCTGATACAAAGTAGGTACTCTGTATGTCTTTGTTGGCAATGAATAGATGAATGAATGAATGAATACAAATATGAATAAGATGAATGAAATTTTGTGAGGGTTAGATGAAATAGCAAGGGGAATGATGTGGGAAATTCTTTGCTACTGTTCTCTGCCTTATGCTCTGGCCACCTATGTGCTGCTAATTTGTGTGGTGAATGTTCAGTGGTTGTTTCTTCAGAGCTCCAGCATATCCTGCATTTATTTTGGCTTAATGGTCCATCACCCCATTTTATATTTCTAAACACTGTAAAGCCTGAGTTATTAGGTGAAAGAATTAGAATTTACTTTAGAGAATAGTTTGTTTATCCACTCACAGCGATTCCTGCCCCTTTGCTAGAGGGGCTGGTAGATACCCAAGGCCCATAAACCACAGGTTTTAAGATGAGCTCTATCAACAGACTCTTTTAATCTTTCAAGGTAGGTAAAGTGAGCAGTTCATTCTCTCTATTAGGGATTGTCTCTTAGAAAGAAGCCTGAAGGCAGAACACTATCATCTTTGGATAAATATTAGAAATGCTAGGCTATCTGCCCTGAGGGTGTTCCTTATGTTTCCCATTTTTTGTTTTCTTTTTTCTCGCCCACCCCTGGCCCAAACCACTGAGTTGGTCACTTTCTATTGATTGCTGAGTCACCTGCCATGGACCTCCCCAAACAGCCAATCTTGCCTTAACCTTTTCAGCCAAACCAGTCCCTCCTCACCTTATTCCTAGGTTGAAGCGATGGCTGCTGCTGTTCTGAGAGGTAACAAGGAAGACTGAGCCACCTGGCGGCCTTGATACCAGCATAGTGGCAACAGTGGTATGGCTGTGGTTGTCATCAGAATCACCGAGAGGCTTGCGTACTTGCCAAGGCTTGCCCATAAACTTGAGTTGTCTCAAGGACAGCTTGAAGAAGGACAGAGCAGCTAAGTTGCTTTCTGCCTGCAGTTTTTCAAAAAGGGAAATTCCAGATTTCCTAAAGCTCTCAACCCTCAGCTATGAGAGGACTCTAGAAATCCTGACTTCCAGCACTCAGGTGTTTGCTGCTTAGCAAACAAGTTTATTATTTCTGGCCTTGAAGTTCCATTTCCATTTCTATAAATATATTTGTCCCATTTGTTCAAATTTAAATATGTCTCTCAGGAACTGGGTTTTCTTCTGTCTTAGTCCATTGGTGGTAGTGGTTATTACCCATGGTAAACCCTACAGAAAGACATGAAGTCAATTTTAGGGTTCTTTTCAGTTTCAATGAAATGAAAGCAGAAAATATCATTGAGCTCAGGCAGCCCATGATTTGAGCTTACAGCTTCAAATTTAATATAACCTTAATTATAATCCTCTACATTTTTTTCGTATTTTATCACCTTTCAAATGACATTGTCAAAGCAATTAAGACTCCCAGGACCTTAATCGTTTGAAAATTTCCTTCTCACTATGAAGAGACTGGCCAATGACATCATTTATTCTGAGAACGAGTTGAGATTTAGCTTCCCAGTCAACAGACTTGCAGCCATCTCTTGCTTTTTCACTGTTAATTTTAGAAATTACCATAGTTAGCATTCTGAAAGCCTTCACTTGAGAAATAAATGTCCCTCGTGAAAGAAAGTGTGCACTAAACTAGAAACTGCTGGATGGCTATGAGGATTATGAAGGTTAGGGAAACAAAAATCCAAATCCTCACTAAAGCAAGCTGTTCTGATCTATTTGCCATGAAATCTCTCCTCGCATCAGCTCCTAGTCCCAATCTTGTTGTATATCCATAGCTCTTTTACAGAGTACATGTGTCCTGGAAGAAAGGCAAGGGCATAGCCTGGCTGTAGCTGCAGGAGCATCTGTAGGACCCAGGTTACTTGGGGGTGGGATTTGACTTGCTCAGAGCATCTGGGGCTAGGGAAATCACAGAAGAGTGGTTGAGGTCAGCACACCAAAGAAAGGAATGAGCAGGTCACCAGAAGAAGGGAAAGGATGAGATGCTACTGTGGAGACAGGGAAGAAAGAAGCTAGGAGAGGAGGGTCGGAGGCCATGGGTTGAGAGCTAAGTGAATGGGTGGGCCAGGGAAATTCTTGGTAGTGGAGGTAGGGGGCTTTGACTTTGTCTGGCTTTTTATTTGCTTTCCTTGTCATACGCATAGGAGAACCAATCATACTTCCCACTGTGATCACTGACCCCAATCAACTGTATCCTGGACTGGCCCAGCATAACCCTTCCTCCACTGGTGAGCACACTTTTATGCATGGGGGAGAATTTTGCAAAATGGATAATATTTAGCAGCCTCATGTTTTACCATTGAAAATGAAAATCGCCGCATAGTGTCTCATGTCAGAAATGCAAATGCTTACAACATAACTTACCTACTGTATTGAAATCATCCATGGGAACATTGGCACTCCATTTTAGTAACTGACATTAATATCTGGACATACTGTAAAAATAGCACACTGGGAGACAACCTTCCAGTATTTGCTTCTGAAATAGGAGAGCAGGCCATATAGCAATACTCAAGCTCAGATATTTACAGGTCCCGAGTTTCTCATTGCTCCTTGGTGCACCTGAAAGACTCTGATTTATACTCTAAAATAGTTCCTGATTTTATTCTAGAGCAGTGATCTCTAGAGTTACAGAGAATAGGCTTTATAGAAAAGGTGACATTTCAGAAAAGATTTAAAAAGTAAGGAGTGAGCCAAAGGGTATCTGCAAAAGGATAAACCAGGAAGAGACAACAGTAAGTGCAAATGTCCTGAGTTAGAAGAAATAAAGTAATACCTCTGTTCACGGACACTTCTGTTTGCAAGCAATTTGATTCGCAAACAAAAGGACTTGGCAAAATTTTGCTTCCACTCGCGAACTCCACATCAGATGACAAACAGGATCACGGCCATCTTCCTCACACAAACACAAATGCAGACATCTTCCCCCAAACTGTAAAACAAATTAAGTTCATAAACCAAGGCACCACTGTATTTAAAAGCAACATTTCAACATTTAATCTGAATATATGCCTCACCAAAGAAGACATACAGATGGCAGATAAACATATGAAAATATGCTCAACATCTCTTGTCACTGAGAAAGGAAAATCAAAGCCACTATGCAAGCCCACTACACACCTATTAGAATACCTAAAATCTCAAACAAGGACAGCTCCAACTGATGGTGAGGATGCAGAACAACAAGATCTCTTGTCTATTGCTGATGGGAATGCAAAATCATATAGCCACTTTGGAATGCAGTCTGACAATTTACTGTATCATGAAATATGTGACTTTAGCATTCACATTCCTAGGTATTAATCCAAGTGACTTGAAAACTTATATCCCCAGAGAAAGTCATGAACATTTATTGTAGTTTTATTCGTGATCCTTAAAAACTGGAATGGCCAAGTTGTCCTTTAATAGGTGAATGGATAAACAAATGTGAGTCATATGATGGAAGAAAACGAAATGGATACCGATATACACAACAGCCTAGATGAATCTTAAGCGCACACTGCTAAGTGAAAGAAACTAGTCTGAAAGGGCATATTTCATTTATATGATATTCTGGAAAAGGCAAAAGTCTAGGTAGAAGCAGAAAACAAATTGGTGGTTCCTGGGTTTGGAGGAGTAGGGAGGGTTGAATGGACGAAGCATAGGAGATTTTATTAGGGTAGTAAAACTACTGTGTATGATAGTGCAGTGATGCCTTTGACACTATGCATCTGTCAATACTCACCAAGCTGCATGTTTAAAGAGCAAACCTTAATGTACACAGAAGAAAAGAAACAGTTTGAAGGTGGGAAAATCCCAGGATGGAATGCAGACCATGATGAAGGAACCTGACTGTTATAAATATAAAACAACCTTACTGAAGGGCACTGGAGGAAAGCTGCTGATATCTTTGGAAGTGAATGGAGTTGTTAAGACTAAAGGGAAACAGAACAAAACTTCACATAAGCACTGAAATACTAGTTAATAAAGTTGTTTCCAGTGAAGGTATGGATAAGCAATTCTAATACTTCTATATATGTATACTGGAGTGGAACAGATTGGAAATTTATGGCAGATGGTAGCAACGAGAATTTTTTGGGGTAGACGTTTATACATAAGCAAGGGAAGGAAGCTACAGTGATCCATGTAGTAAAGAAATGGGCTTGGAGACATCAACACGAACTCATGTTTGGCTTAATACAGGAAAAATAGTCATACATCTAACTACATATAGATATGTGTATATACATAGTGCACACATAAACCTCATTCTTCTGTGCACTGAGAGAGCCTAGGGACACAGATTTCCCCATATGAGTGAGTATTCCAAGTGCTCACACCTCAGTTCCCAGTACCCTTTTCAAATAAAAGGAACTCAGGGCTCCTTGGAAAAATGGATGATTCTACAACAAGGTGGGGGATATTCAAGATATGTAAGATGAGCCCTGGGCATATTAGAGTGGCAGAAAGTAAGAACACACTTTAAAAGTAGATAAGAGCTCCCACCTCAGAGGAAGGGGCTCTGGGGTGCTGTTCCACTGCTCCCAGCCCAGCGGTAGGGGCTTCCAGGCCATTGTTCCACAGCTCCCAGCCCAGAAGAAGGGGCTTCTGGGCTGCTGTTCCACAGCTCCCAGCCTGGAGGAAGGGGCTTCTGGACCACCTTTCCAACACTCCCAGACAGGAGGAAGGGGCTTGTGGGCCACTGTTCCACAGCTCCCAGCCCAGGGGAAGGGGATTCTGGACCACCATTCCACCACTACCAGCCCAGAGGTAGGGGATTCCGGGTCGCCTTTCCACCACTCCCAGCCAGGAGGAAGGGGTTTCTGGGCCCCTGTTCCACCACTCCCAGTGCAGAGGAAGGAGCTTCTGGGCTGCCGTTCCACCACTCCCAGCCTAGAGGAAGTGAGCCATGCAGGTGCCAGTAGCACACCCCTCCTGTGTCAAAATGAGAAGACATGTAAACAAGTCTCAAAACCAGACTTCCAGATCACCTACAGCAACCCCAAAGTGAAATGAGATGGAACAATCTGATACTCAACCACCTGGACTCTCTGAACTGCAACAAAAGAGGATCTGGGAAAAATGAAATCAGAAATAATTTCTTATATGACAGCAGAGATTGTGCCCATAGTGCAAGGCATAATTAATAAATCTAGAAAGGACACAGATAAAAAAATAGAGGAGCTGAGAAACATGATGGAACCCAACATAGGAAACAAATGGAATCGATAAAACAGATGCAAACAGATTTCCAGGAGATTAAAAACTCCATTGAAAGTCTATGCAGCAGAATGAGCCAATGTGAGGACAGAATTTCAGATATAGAAGATAAGATTGCAATTAGTGGCCAGAAAAAGAAAAATTGCTTCAAAATTGTAAGGGACCATGAGAAATCAATCCAGCAGCTGCTAGATGATGCAAAGAAGAATAACATAAGACTAATTGGAGTCAATGAAGAAAGAGGAGAGAGTGCAGATGACATGAAAAATTGTTCACAGAAGTAGTGGCAGAAAACTTCTGAAGCAGGGGAAAAGAGCTTGACATACAGATAAGTGAGGCATATAGGACTCCAAATAGCCTTGATCAAAAAAAGTCTACACATAGACATATGATTGTTAAGATTCCAGAAAATCAACAGAAGAACAAAGTTCTACAAGCAGTTAGAGAAAAGAAACAAATCACATACAAAGGAAAGCCCATCAGAATCACAGCAGACTTCTCAACACAAACCTTCAAGGCAAGAAGAGCTTGCAGTGACATATTCCAAGGCCTAAAAGAAAACAACTTCCAACCCAGATAGATGTACCTTGCAAAACTATCTTTCAAAATTGATGGAGAAATAAGATACTTTCAGGACAAAGAGCACCTTAGGAATTTCATGAATACCTAAACAGCACTCCAAAAAATTTTAGAAAATATCCTAGGTACAGACAATGAGGATCACAACCCCAGCAAACACAGCAGAATGAATCCATCAGGTGCAACAAGAAATTAAATGTAAAGGGGGAGAACCCAACAAAAAGAAAAAGTCATGGCAATGACAAGTCAATATGTTTCAGTTATAACCATCAATGTTAATGGTCTCAATTCACCAATCAAAAGAAATAAACTGGCAGAATGGGTCAAGAAGCAAAATCCAACAATATGCTGCATACAAGAAAAACACTTAATTCAAAAGGAAACTCATAGATTGAAAGTTAAAGGGTGGAAAACAATACTCCTTGCGACGGGAACCCAAACAAAAGCAGGAGTAGCTATCCTCTTTGCAGATCAAGTGGATTTCACAACAACACTGATTGAGAGAGACAAAGAAGGACACTACATCCTTGTAAAGGGAAGAATCCAAAAGGAAGAGATGACAATCATATATATCTATGCACCAAACACTAGTACGCCGAACTATATAAAACAAATACTAATGGACATGAAAAGTCACATATGCACTAATACAATTGTAGGGGGGGACCCCAACACCCCACTGTCACAAAGAGATAGATAAACTAAACAAAAAATAAGTTATGAAATACTTGAACTCAATCAAACTCTTGAACAAATGAACTTAACAGATGTTTACAGAGTCTTCCACCCCACAAAATTAGAATACACATTCTTTCAGGTGGACACAGGTCATTCTCCAAAATAGAACACATACTCACTGATAGAATATGTTTAAGTAAGTGCAAAGGAATTGAAGTTATCCCTTGTATATTATCAGACCATAGTGCGATGAAATTTGAAATCAATAGCAAAAGAAACGGCAAAAATTTCATAAACACATTGAAATCGAGCAACACACTTTTGAATAACCAATGGGTCACAGAGCAAATTAAAGAAGCAATCAGATAGTTCCTTCAGTTAAATGACAATGACAATACAACATATCGAATCTATGGGACACAATGAAAGCAGTCTTACATGGGAAATTCATAGCAGTGAATACACATATTAGGAAAACAGAGCGTGCCCAATTAAACAACCTGATGCTGAACTTCAAGCTTCTAGAAAAAGAAGAGCAGGACAAACCCAAAGCTCATACAACAGAAGAAGTTATAAAGATCAGAGCAGAAATCAGTTCAGTGGAGACTAAGAGAATGATACAAAATACCAATGAAGCCAAGAGTTGGTTCTTCGAAAGAATAAACAAAATTGACAAACCCTTAGCCAACCTCATCAGAAAAAGGAAAGAAAAGGCCCAAATCGATGCAATTAGGAATGAAAAGGGTGAAATTACAACAGACCCAGCAGAAATCCAGAGAATCATCAATACCTACTTCGAGAACCTATACACCAGTAAGATGGAAAACACAGAAGAAATGGACGGATTCCTGGAATACGTATGAATAATCAAAGTTGAACGAAGAAGACCTAAAAATTCTAAATGATCCAATATCAATTAATGAAATTGAAAACATAATTAAAACCTTACCAACTAATAAAAGCCCAGGTCCTGATGGCTTCACTGCTGAATTCTACAAGACATTTAGAGAGGAACTACTGCCACTACTGTTTAAACTCTTCAATGAAATTGAAAGGGAAGCAATACTCCTGAATTCATTCCTGGAAGCAAACATCACCTTGATCCCCAAAGCAGAGAAAGACCCAACTGAAAAAGAGAACTATAGGCCAATCTCACTAATGAACATAGATGCAAAAATCCTTAATAAGGTACTGGAAAATAGAATGCAGAAGGTAATCAAGAAGATCATACACCCTGACCAAGTAGGGTGCATCCCAAGGATGCAGGGATGGTTCAACATATGCAAATCAATCAATGTAATACACTATATCAATAGAGCCAAGGGACAAAAACCATACGATCATCTCAATAGATGCAGAAAAATCATTTGACAAAATCTAATACACATTTGTTTATTATTTATTTATTTATATTTATATTTTTATTTATTTTTAACATGCATTTATGATAAAAACCCTACACAAAACTAGAATAGACGGTCTCTACCTCAATCTGATAAAAGCCATCTATGAAAAACCAACAGCCAATATCATACTAAATGGTCAAAAACTGAAATCCTTCACACTAAAATCAGGAACAAGACAAGGATGTCCACTATCACCACTCTTGTTCATTATAGTCTTGTAAACATTAGCCATAGCAATTAGACAAGAGAAAGAAATAGATGGAATAAAGATAGGAAGTGAAGAAGTCAAATTGTCATTATTTGCAGATGACATGATACTTTATATAGAAGACCCCAAGAACACCACAAAAGTCTTCTAGACTTAATAACCAAATTCAGTCAAGTAGCTGCATTGAAGGTCAACATACAAAAATCAATATCTTTCCTCTACATGAACAACAGACTCACTGAGAGAGAAATAGGGCAAACAATTCCTTTCACAATAGCAACCAGAAAACTGAAATACCTAGGAATAAACCTAACAAAAGAAATCAAAGACCTCTTCTCTGAAAACTATAGCACTCTGAAAAGAGAGATTGAAGATGATATCAGAAAATGGACAGACATCCCCTGCTCCTCGGTGGGAAGGATTAATATAGTGAAAATGGCCATACTTCCAAAACTGCTATATAGATTCAATGCAATTCCAATTGTGATCCCAGCAGCATACTTCACGGACCTCGAGAAAACGATCCAAAACTTCATTTGGAACAAGAAGAGACCCAGAATAGCAAAAGCAATTCTAGGTAACAGAGACATGGCAGGGGGTATCAAAATCCCCAACTTGAAACTATTCTACAAAACTGCTGTGATAAAAACAGCTGGTACTGGCAAAGAAATAGACCTGAGGGCCAGTGGAACAGATTAGAAGATGCAGAAACAACGCCAGACACACTCAGCCAACTTATCTTCGATAAAGGAGCCAAACACCATCAGTGGAGGAAAGATAGCCTCTTTAATAAATGGTGCTGGAAAAATTGGGTTTCAACTTGCCAAAGATTAAAACTAGAACTATATCTGTCACCATGCACTAATGTAAAATCAAAATAGATTAAAGATCTAAATATTAAAACAGAAATGCTGAATCAGCTGGAACAGAGGTTAGGTAGAACTCTTGAAGGCATCGGGGTAGGAAAAGATTTTATGAACAAAACCTCAGTTGCCCATGAACTAACACAAACAATCAAGAAGTGGGATCCCTTCTTACTAAAAACTTCTGCACAGCAAGAGAAACCATCAGTAGTGTGAAGAGACAAGCCACAATGTGGCAAAAATTTTTCACCAGTGGTCCCTCAGACAAAGGTCTACTATCTCGAATCTATAAAGAACTTGAAAAAATCAGACCTCCCAGATTTAAAGACCATATCCAAAAATGGGCATCTGAAATGAACAGACATTTTTCAGACAAAGAAGTAGCAATAGCAAATAAACATATGAAAAAATGCTCACCATCACTGGTCATTCGAGAGATGCAAATGAAAACAACACTGAGATTCCTCCTCACCCCAGAAAGAATGGCTGCTATCATGAAATCAACCAATAACAAATGCTGGTGGGGCTGTGGGGAAAGAGGAACCCTGCTCCACTGCTGGTGGGAGTGTAGACTGGTGCAACCACTGTGGAAATCAGTATGGAGATACTTCAAAGAACTAGGACTGGAAGTCCCATTTGACTCAGCTATTCCCCTGCTGGATATCTTCCCCAAAGAATTAAAAGAATCATACTACAGTGATATATGTGCACCCATGTTCATAGCAGCACAGTTTGTAATAGCTCAAACTTGGAAGCAGCCCAAATGCCCATCAACCGGAGACTGGATAAAGAAAATGTATCTTTTAAAATATAAAACGGCGTACTACTCAGTCATAAAAAATGAGAAGTTAGAGACATTTATAACTAAATGGATGTACATTGAGGCAGTACTCTTAAGTGAAATAAATAGGACACACATGTGTAAATACCGAGTAGTTTCTCTAGTGTGAGAAACTGAAAGTGTAAATAAGGGTTAAAAGGTATAATAGATAACGTGAAATGGGAAGAAAAGGGGCAAAGGGGAAGGGGAGGTGGGGGGGTAGGGGAAAGGAAAGAAGGGAATGGAATTAATATGAGAAAATGAAAAAATGGAAACAAAGTCTTTGTAAATAGGGAGGAATGGAGGGGTTGAAGGGAGGGCAGGGAAAGGGGGCAAAATAAGAACCAAGAGTGTATGTAAAGGTGCAAATTTCCAATGATGAATGTCATTATATTGTGTACCTAAAATGTGCCAATAAAAGGATATACAGTTAAAAAAATAAAAAATAAACCAAATGATAACAAATGTCTATAGGATTTTGGAGTCAGATTTCCTTGGGTTAAGACTCTGCCTCTGTCACTTACTTGTTCTGTGTACATTGGCAAGGCATCCCATCTCAGTGGACCTCCCTTTCCAGATTCATCAAATGGAATTTTAAAAATGAGCCAATAGAGTTGTTTTGGGTGGGGTCATGGCACAGATGTATGGGTTTCAGTCCATAGTCCCTCGATTCCAATGCAGGATGGCTTGACAATGGAGAAACCATGCATATCATGGCAGACAGGAAACAGACCCACTACTTCCAGACCCCTACTCCCGAGATCTTGACTCCTCACAGCAAGGCAAGCTATGCCACCCACATAAGCCAATCACTGTCCCAAATCCCCTACTCTGCACACATGAGGCTTTGGGGACATCTTGGATCTAAACTGCAGCAGTTAGAAACCACTCAATGAGTGGCAAGTATGGCTAAAAGTCACATATGCTTCTGCTCCTTCACAAGGAGGTAGGAGCTTGTGAGGTTCCTGGATATGGCAGGACAGATCAGTAAACCTTAGAAGGGAGTTGAGGCAGGGAATGGCCAAGCCATGAGCACCTCGTAGGAGCCATTGCATAGGTCCGTCATTGTAAAGAGAATAGAAAGTGCAGGTCAAAGATGTGACTGACCCAATACTGAGCTGTGGCCCAAGCCTCAATCTTAGTTCCTTGCCATAACTTCGGCACCTCACAGATGGGGAGAACAATACAAAGCCAGCGTCTTCCGGGAGCACTGCACCTGTCTCAAGGGATATTTTTTTCATGAGCTCCCCCTCTTATTATTCTTTGATCATTTGGTATGATTCAATTTTATACCAACCTGTTCAGCAAGGTGAAACTAAATCCATGCCTTGGAGAGCTGAACCTATGTTGCTTAGCAATATTATTTGCAAGCAATTTCCATTGGCAATATTTTATCCAGTTCTGTCTTAAGTAATAGTAGCCAGGTTCCCCAAATATATGGAGACCAGACTCCAAATTTGCATGTGCAGAGGCACCCTTTGAAAATGAACTCTACTAGTCCCTGCTTCATTAATTTTGTGGTGCTTACTTCATTAACTAATTTAGTTCTCACTTCATTAATTTTCCTAGAATCTTTTTAACTTTTTCAGTGCCAGTAGCAATTGCTTTTCCACAGATGCATCATGAAGATGCATACTTGCATTTCTCCTTCCCACTTGCACTCTGTTCTGTTTTGTGAGCACTTCATATTAAATTTTCCAACTTGCTAATTAGCATGGGAAATATTTGATGCCAGTATGTTTTCTCAGTACTCGCAAGACAGTTTGCTATTGTTTTTCTTCTTTTTGTCTTTAGTTTTCACGCTCAAGGGCACAACCTAAAGATAACCTGAAATATTTTGGCTTTAACATCAAGGTTAATGACCCTGAATTAGATATTCTGGGGATCTTTGAATCCAGATTCTTAATTCTGCCAAGAAAGGAACTGTGTCCTATTGCTCTTTTGAATTCACAGTCGGCCTAGCATAATTGTACATGCACACCTACTGGGCACTGGGCACTAAGCACTAGCATGGGGAACTCCCTCACAGCATCCAAACCCAACCAGCAATGCGAGACAGGAATTACAGAGAAGCTCAGTGTCTGCATCTTCATCTTCAGTGTATGCCGCTGGCGTGGCCAAGGGAAGATATAAAACTGGGAGAAGTCAGTTGTGTAAATTTAGCGCTATACACATACATGGACTCTCCCTGTAGGGCAATGGCCACTCTGTGGAAAATGAGCTGGTATGCCTAATGCTCAGGAGATTTAAGTTGTCTAGGAGCAAAAAGAGCCCCCATTCTCTCATTGCTACACAGCAGATGCTGTTCTTTGATTGCAGAGCTGAGCTGTGGTGGGGTCTCAAGACCTGTTTGGTGGGCCTTCATTATTTAGACTAGGTTATATATTCTTTGTCAGTGTTGCCTAGGGTTTTTTGAAAGAACCTTTTTTTGATGTAGCCTGTAGCTGAAATCAAAGGCTTAACTTAGTACATGTTTTCAATGAAATATCACACATTTTAAGAAATTACTGAGAAAGCTCCAAGTACCAGACTGGGTAGATGATTTGTCTGACCCAGCAGGGCTCTCCCATTTGTGAAATGACCCACAATGATGTCTATTCCTTGGTAATGACGGTGTCTTATTTTTTGAACACCTAGTTCAGATAGGAGTGTTCAGTAAGCCCTTGTAGGAAAAAAAAATAAAGGAACGATCACGAATGAAACTTGGTGTTTATTATATATGCTACACAAATGCAAATATTTAAAAAATTTAGGAGAATTTGCATTGGATAAAAATGAAATCAAGAAAGAACACCTGGCAGCATAATAAATTTCTATCCTGTACCAGTGAGCATTGGTTCTGCAGACAGCCTCTTAAGTCAATGGTAGCTGCTCCATTGCTGAGCTAAGTTTGATAATCACAAGTCAGAAATACATAATAAGGCCAAGCTCAAGCCGTTTTTCTTTGGTGTAAGACATCTCATAAGGCAGGAGGACCTAATTAAACAATGACTGTCTTTTGTACTAGGAATATATTCACAAACAGTAAATTAATTAAACCCAACAAATTAATTTCATCATTTTTAGCCCTGCTGTGGCTAATATTTGATATTTGGTACACGAGTTGAAAAATTATCACCTCCAAGTGGTACTACAAAATGAAAATATTTCCTTTTCCTTATGTTTTAACAAATGCATCAGGATTTTTTTTTCTTTAAATGAGTATTATCTTTCAGACCAGTTACCCTAAGTAAAAATATATTAATTCCAATGATGTCCCAACTACTCAAACGATTTCTAGTATTCTCCTTTTTATCCATATTCCATAAGTGTATGTTAAGTGCCTGCTTTGTGCCAGCTACTATGCTAGGTCCTAGAGACAGAGAGGAAAACAAATTGCTTTGTTTACTGCATTCTTTTTCTTGTCAAATCCTTTTTTTCAGCCTGATTGTCGACCTGATTCATTACACATATAACCGAGTGGGCTTTTACAAACAAAATAAGCCACCACTTTTGTAGCTTTGCTTCTGTCAGCTAGCACCCTTTGTTTGGGTAATTGCTATTCACTACCTTAGTCCTCTACCATTTAGAATCCTTCAGTGAGAATTATTTCTTCATTGTCCTAAAGAGAAAGTCAAAGCTATTCTTCTAGTCTACCTGAATGTCCTTCTTTTCATGTTTAGGAATCTAGGCCACCTGTTGAATGGGCATTACCTGAGACCTTGAATGTATATATATATTCGGTTGTTTTTATATGTCAAAGACAGCTTTCTGAATGTAACGACTTAGTTCACCAGCATTCTCTCAGTGCATTGTAGACATTGCTTTTAGTGTTTGTCTTAGTCTGTTTTGTGCTGCTGTACCAGAATACCCAAGACTGGGTAATTTATAAAGAAAAGAGATTCATTTTGGTTCATTATTCTGGTGGTCCCAAGGCATGATTCCTGCATTTTCTTGGCTTCTTGTGTGAGCCACTCATGTTGCTCTATGCATGTTGGAAAAGTGGAAGGGGAAATGAATGTGTGCACAAGGGGATGAAAGGAAACAAACTCCCAAAAGAGCTAACACATTCCCACAGGAAAACCAAATTGCCCTCATGATCCCAAACACTTCTTAAAACCCCCACCACCTTTCAATACTGTTGCCTTCTTTTTCGTTTTGCTTTGTTTTGTTTTTTTCCCAGCACTGAGAATCAAACTCAGGACCTTGTGCTTGAGCTACATCTCTGGCCACACTGTTGTGTTGGGGGCCAAGCCTCAGTGTGAGTTTTGATTAGGACAAACATTTAAATCATAGGAATGGCTTTTGTTGTAAAGCACAAATCACAGGTAACTTAATTTGAGGATTTTGTTTGTTGCTTATATGCTAATAAGAATATTTTTAATAATAATAATTTACCAAGCAATAGCTGGATTTAGGTTGAACTTGTTTGATAACTTTGTCTGTAACATGGAACATGCTAAACATTTCCATTATCCAATCTGTGGTAATTTTTCAGACCTGGAAACTTCTTCTTATAACATTATTGGTATTTCAAATCCACTTGTTCCATTTACTGCCTCAGAAATACCAGGCCCCGGTAGGTACTATGTATCAGGCCTCCTAAAACAGTTATTTTTCTCTCTAAACTCTGCCAAGTATTTTAGAGATGTTTTAGTTCTCTGTTTCAGTGATTCAACTTTATGTGGGGTCAAATCTGTACTACTGAGTCATTCTTTCATCTTGACTTGGGAGATTATATAAATTCATAAATGATTGTGGACTGTCCTTGCTCCATTATTTTCATTTTGGTTGCAAACAAGGCTCATTTTTTCTGATAGTTTCATAGCTGTAATAAAGGTGATTTGGGGGAGACTTTTCTAGTAACCTACTCATCTCTCTGTCTTCCTGGAAGACAGATTTAGTCATTTAAATACAATTCCAGGATTTTGTTTCATATTTTAAAAAATATTAGCATGCATTTGTTGTTCTAGCCATTATCTGGATAGGCTTCCTATAGTCTGTGACTGTTGCTAGACCTTTTCTGCAACTTTCAGTACTTCCTGTTGATTTTTTAAAGTAATATAATTTACCTATTTTTAATTTTTATTTTTTTATTAGTCCATGTTTGCAATACATAACTACATTCCTTGCGGGGAGTTGGTACTTGCACACAACACATCTTAATTTTTTCCATCTCCTGATTCTTGTCTTTGGAAGTCTCATAATCACACGTATGAGTGTGTGTTTTTATGTACAAATAGTTATATATGTATGTGTGTATATATTCATTTTTCTTCTTCATATACTTAGTGTTTTCTTTATCTTTTCCTATCTCTTAATGAATTTAGCACTTTATATAGTTCGGTTAATAGGCATTTAAACTACTATATTAAATTTTGATCATTTATTTTATTTTTTATACAATGAAATAACTTGCTTTTCTGATCACAAAAGTAATACATGTTCAATATAAACTCAGATAATATAGAAGCAGTTCACTTGTTTTCAAAATTCATGGAAATGAGAAATGATACAATATAGGTGTTGATGGTTTGATTTCTGGGAGAAATAGATAGAATTAACTTGTGCTGGCCAGGAAGGAAGTTGTTAGGCACATAAGTGCTGTTTTATTCATTTTATGGAATCCCTAAGATAATGTTCAGGCTCCTAGAATAAGGAAGAAAACCTTTAGCTGGTTAACTTTTAGAAACTGCTAAGTACTCAGAAAATATGTTCAGGCTCCTGGAATAAAGAAGAACATCTTTAGCCTGTTAAGTCTTAGGAACTTCTAAATACTCAGAAAATAGTTTCCAAGAAGTATTTAGTTCATCTATCCATTTAAAAATCAGATTCTGCACATGTTTTTACCTAGCTGAGATGCCTGGGTATTTATGATAGAAGGAACATTTAATGAGGTTGGACAGACTAGAATTCCAGACTCCAAAATACAGATGATGAATTGCAAATTCCTCCACTTGATCCCTATGGGTTATGGTTTCCTCCTTAAAAGCTGTATTTGAATGATATATAGTGGCTGGTAATAGCATCTGGCTCCAACCTTGGAACTCCTTTTGGGACTTTGTAAAGCTTACGGTTTTTGTTCATAATTTTTTCCTTTAAATGAATAGCTTCCATGTTATGGAAAGAGCTATTACTTGGAGCAGCAATTATTTGGACAATTAAGCAGTCATTTCAGATATAAACCTATATTTATATATGTGCAGGTACAGATGTGAAAATTAAATACAAAATACATGTATATTTTCAAGAAAAATGCAAACTTAACTATTTTTATTTTTTTTAATGAACACAAAATTATATTTATTCTGTGTAACATGATTCAAGGTATATGTATATATATTATATATAGTGGAATGGCTAAATAACATATGCTTGCCTAACATAGTTATAATTTTTGGTAAGAACATTTTACACCCATTCTCTCAGCAGTTTTCAAGAATACAATATATTATTAGCTATAGCCACCATGTTGTACAATAGATTTCTTGAATTTATACCTCCTATTTAACTGAAATTTTGTATCCTTTGACCTATGCCTTTCCAGTCCCTCCCCAAATCACCCAAATCCCTGGTAATCACCCTCATACTCTCTGTTTCTATGATATCAGCAATTGTGGTATTTTTCTTCTGGGTTTGGCTTGTTTCACGTAACACAATATCCTCTAGATTCATCCATGTTGCCACAAGTAACAGGATTTTATTCTTTTTTATGACTGAATATTATTCCCTTGTGCATATGTACTGTATTTTCTTTATGCATGCACACATTTATGGACACTTAGGTTTGTTCCATTGCTTGGCCATTATGAATACTAGTGCAATGAACATGGGAATGCAAATATCTCTTTGGCATATTGACTTCATTTCCTTTGGCTACATACCCAGGAGTGAGCTTTCTGGATCATATGGTAGTTCTGTTTTCAATTTTGGGGAGGACAATGGTTCTATTAATTTAAAATTTTATCAACAATGTATGATGGTTCCCTTTTCTCTACATTTTCACTAACGATTGTTTTGTGTTTTTGAAAAGAACCTTTGAACATTCTTATGGTGGTTTTGGTTTGAATTTCCCTGCTGATTATTGATTTTGAGCAAATTCTCATATGTCTCTTTGTCATTTATATGTTTTCTTTTGAGAAATGTCTACTCAGGTTTTTTTGAATTTTTAAATCAGGTTATTTTTTGCTATTGAGCCTTTTCTGTTCCTTATAAACTATGGCTATTAATCCTTATCAGATGTAAAGTTTGAAAATATCTTCTCCCATTGTATAGGTTGTCTCTTTGCTCTGTTAATTGTTTCCTGTACTGTGCAGCTTTATGGTTTGATGTAATCTCATTTGTCTATATTTGCTTTCATTGCCTGTGATTCTGGGGACATTTCCAAAGTTATTACCCAAATCCATATCATGGACCTTTCCCTACATTTTCCTCTAGTAGTTTCATGTCTTACGTTTAAGTCTTTAGTTCATATTGAATTGAGTTGAGTTTTTATATGGTATGAGAAAGGGATCTAATTTCATTCCTCTCTACATAGATATCCGGTTTTCTCAACTCCATTTATTAAAGAGGCTGTCCTTTCCTATTGTATAGTCTTGACATTTTGTAAAAAATTAGTTGGCTATAAATTAGAAAACTCATTTAGGAGCTTTATATTCAGTTTCATTGGTCTATATGTCTGACTTACATGCTGGTACTATGTTGTTTTGATTACCATAATTTTCTAATATATTTTGAAGTCGGGTTATGTGATGTGTCCACCTTTGTTGTTTTTGTTCAAGAGTACTTTGGGATCAGGGTTTTTTATGGTTCCATATACATTTTAAGATTAACATTTCTATTTCTGTGAAGAATATCATTGGAATTTTAATATGTATTACAAATTTGTAGAACATTTTGGGTAGAATGGACATTAAATGATATTAATTTCCCAGTCCCTGAACAAAAGGTACATTTGCATTTGTGTCTTTTTAAATTTTTCATCAATATTTTATGTTTTCCATTGTATAGATCTTTCATTTCCTTGGTTAAATATATGTTATTTATATTATTTTTGTAGCTATTATAAATGAGATTTTAAAATTGATTTTGTTTTCAGACTATTCACTACTGATATGCAGCAATACTGATTTTTCAATGTTGATTTAATACCCTGTAACTTTACTGAAATTATTTTTATCAACTCTGGATTTTGGTGGATTCTCTGGGCTTTCTATATATAAGACCATTTCAGCTCCAAATAGGGACATTTAACATATTTCCAATTTCGATGCTGTTCAGTTTTTTCTCTTGTCTAATTGCTCTGGCAGAGACCTCTAATACTATATTAAATAGAAGTGGTGAGAGTAGATATCCTTACCTTGTTCTTGATCTTATATAGAAAGGGTTTAGCTGTCCCCCATTCAGTGTAATGTTAACCACTGTCTTAATCATGGTGAATGATTTTTTTAATATACTGTTGGCCTCAATTTGCTAGCATTTGTTGAAGACATTTATAACTGTGTTCATCAGGAATATTGGCCTATAGTTGTTTTGTGTGCTTTTGTGGTGTCTTTGACTTTGGTATCAAGGTGAGGATGACATCATAAAATATGTTTGGAAGCATTCCCCCTTCTTCAATATTTTTCAGGAGTTTTGAAGAATTTATAGTAGTTCTTTAAATGTTTGATAGAATTTATCAGTGAAGCCTGAAAAGCCTAGACTTTTCTTTGATTGGAGACATTTTATTACTTATTCAAACTTCTTATTTGTTATTAGCCTTTTAATATATCTCTTTATATGTCAATCTTAGTAAGCTATATGATCAAGAAATTTATTCATTTCTTCTGTTTTATTGAGTTGTTGGAATATCGTTGTTCATAAGTCTCTTATGATTCTTTGATTTTGTATTGTATAAATTGTATAAGTTGAATAAATTGTATAAATTATAATGTTTACTTTTCACTCATGATTTTATTTTAGTCTTCTTTCATTTTTTAATAGTCTAGTGAAAGATTTGTCAGTTTTGTTTATCCTGTCAATGAACCAATTCTTAGTTTCAGTAATCTTTTCTATTGTTTTTCTGGTCTCTATTTTATTTATTTCTGCTCCAATCTTTACTATATTCCTCCTTCTAACTTTGGGTTTAGTATGTTCTTGATTTTCTAGTTCATTGAGGTCACTTAAGATCTTTTTATTCCTTTTTCACGTAGGTACTCACTGCTATAATTTTTTTTCCTTACAAGTGCATTTGCTATAACCCATAGTTTTTAGTTTGTTGTTTCCATTTTCATTTGTTTCAAGACATTTTGAAACTCCTCTTTTAATATCTTCATTGACATACTGGTTGTTTAGGAGAGTCTTTTGTATTTTCCACATATTTGTAATTTTCATAAGTCCTTTCTGTTACTGACTTCTAGTAACAGAAGTAACAGTTTTAACCAAAAAATTGGTTAAAAATAGATACTTGTTGTGACTTCAGACTTCTTAAATTAGTTAAGATTTGTTTTGTGGCCAACCATATGGTCTATCCTGGTGAACGTTCCATGTGCAATTGAAAAGAATGTATATTATGTTGTTGTTAGATGGAATGTGCTGTAGATGTCTGATAGGTTCATTTGGTCTAGAGATCAGTTTAAATCTGATGTTTCTTTATTAATTTTCTCTTCAAATAATCTCTTCATTGCTGAAAGTAGGGTGTTAAAGTTTATTATAGTATTGCAGTACTACTGTTCTTGTATTGGAGCCTATATTTTTCTTCAGATCTATTAATATTTGCTTAACATATTTAGGCACTCTGAGGTTGGGTGCATTTATATTATAATTGTTATATCCTGTTGCTGAATTGACCCCTTGGTCATTACATAGTGAACTTGCCTCTTTTTACAGTTTTTAAAAATATTTCTCATTAAGTTTATAGGTACAAGGAAAAGGGAAAAAATAGATACAGTTTTTGACTTAAATCCATTTTATTTCATATAACTACTACTTTTCTCTTTGATTTCTACTTATATAGAATTTCTTTTTTAATTCCTTAACTTTCAGTCTATATTTTTCCTTATGGGTGAAGTGAGTCTCTTGTAGGCAGAATATACTGTAGTTGGGTCTTGCTTATTTTTTTCTCTTTTTACTGGAGAAGTTAATCCATATATAGTCAAAGGTGATTGTTGATTGAAAATACTCTCCGCATACTTCACTTTTCTCCATTTTGAATTTTTGATCCTAAAATTATCATCTTTTAAATTAATTATTCTTAAACAAACTATTACAACTATTATTATTTTAGTATTGTTATCTTTCAACATTCATACTGAAGATATAAATGATTTATAAACCACTACTGCAATATTACAATATTCTGATTTTGACTGTTTACTTACTTTTTCCAGTCCATCTTATGCTTTCAAATGTTTTTGTGTTACTCAACAGCATTCTTTTCTTTCAGCTTGAAGAACCCCGCTTAGTGTTTCTTGTAGGACAGACCTCGTAGTGAAGAACCCCCTAAACTTCTGTTTGTCTGTCAAAGTCTTTCTCTCTCTTTCATTCTTGAAGCACGGCTTTTTAGGGACAGCATGATTTGTTCGCCATTTCTTTTTTCATCAGCGCTGGGAATATATCATCCCACTCTCTTCTGACCTTAGGGTTTCTGCTGAGAATTCTGCTGCTAGACTATTGAAGCACATTTATATGTTATTTGTTTCTTTTTGTCTTCATATGTTTAGGATCCTCACTTTGTCTTTGCTTTTTGCCGGTTTGTTTCTAACATATCTTGTGGTAGATTTGTTTGTATAGAATATTATTGGAGAGTTTGGTCTTCATGTACCTAGATACTTACATATTTTTACAGGTATGGAAAGTTTATTGCTACCATTACTTTAAATAAGCTTTCTACACTTTACCTTTCTCTGATATTTAACTCCTAAGATTGAAAAATTTGCTCTTTTGATGCTTTCCTATAAATCTCATGGGCTTTCTTTATTCCTTTCACTCTTTTTAGTTTTTTTTCCTATTATATATTTTCTAATAACCTGCCTTCAAGCTCACAGATTCTACTGCTTGATCAATTCTGCTGTTGATATTCTCTATCACATTTTCTCTATTACATATTCTCTATTCTCTATTACATATTCTCTATTGTATTATGTTTTAATTTCTTTTATTGTATTTTGCAGATTCAGGATTTCTATCAGACTCTTCTGGTTATTTCGAAGTCTCTATCAAATTTATCATTTTACTTTGTTAAATTGTTTCTCTGTATTTTCTTGGGCTTCCTTCCATGGTTATTTTGAATTGTCAGGAAGATCATACATTTCTGTTTCTTTAGGGTAAGTATCTGCCCCCTTATTCAATCCCTTGGTGATGTCATGTTTCCCTGGTTGTTCTTGGTGCTTATGGCTGTGCATTAATGTCTGCACATTGCATGAAGTAGGTACTTACTCTAGTTTCTAACACTGCCTTTTTCTGGTAAAGGTTTGCAGAACATGTGGCCTCCAGGTATGCCAGAAGCCAAAGGAAATTGTAGCTGATTTGGTGCTTCCAGAAATGAGGGGTCTACTACAGCAGGCCCAGTGCTGGGATGAGCTAGAAATGTGGACCAGATGCAGAAAATGCAGGACTATGATATACTTTATGTAAGTGTCCACTGAGTCCTGCCTGCTGTTGAGAAAGCTCCAGAACATGAGGCTTCTGGCATTAGCCTGGTAGAAATACAGGCTAAAGATTGAGTTTTCCATGAAAGGCTTGAACCTGAGAATGTGTGGTCTTGCCTGGTGCTAGGGCATATCTAAGGGCTCAGGGCACAGGCATTAGCTTGGAATATGGTGCCACAGAGGTCTTCTCAGAGATGAGTCTTGCGGAGACATGTCCAGTGTTGAGGTTCAAGACAAAGTCTTGGACTGACTTCTCTCAGTATCATGTTGTGCTGCCTGGGATTGAAGGAAGGGGAACATGGGTAATGTAAAACTGTTCTTCTTACAGTCTTTGATGCCTTTTACTATTATTTTAAAACCATGTACTGAAATAACTTGTTTGATTTTCTTAGGTCTTGTGAAGATATTTTCATACATGTATAGTTGTTAAAATTGATGTTAAACAAGTGGGAGGCCAATCACAGGGGATTCCTATTCTATCATCTTGCTTTTTCTCTTCTCAAACTTCCTTTTGTCTTAGTACCAACCAAGTGCCTGATGAAACCATTCTGATTTTCATGTATACGGATACTTTTATTTACCTGATCAACGGATCATCTTTCTCAGAGGGAACATGAATCTCACCATGGGAAAGTGTTTCAATTATCATTAATTCCTTCAGTCATTTATTAATTTATTAAGAAACTATTATGTATTGGGCAGTATACTAGGTTCCATGTAAACAAAAGGAAAAAGAGGAGAAGATACTTTGTGCTAATAATACTTTAGTGGAGCTACAAATAATTACAACCCATTGTAGAAGTACAAGGACAGAGATAGCTCCATGGTGTCCTTGGAGCACATAGCAGGGACAATCTCACTTAGAATGATGGACTATAATGTAAAGTATATTCTTAACAGTTACAACTTCTGGCTCAGTTTCTATCACAAGGTGAGTTTCATGCTGAATTCTGAGTATTTACGAGTTATGTGTCCTCAAGGGGCTTCAAATTAAGTTGGTGAGAAGATATTTATATACTTAGAGAATAATGAATAAAAATTTTAAACAGTATTCTTGTAAGACAGTAGTAGAAAATGACCTGAAAAGGTAGTTTAGGGCCATACTGTGAAGAGCCCTGACTGCTTCACTAAAGTTGTTGTGTTTTATTCAATAAGCTTGCTAGTAGAGGAAAAATTTTTTGAGAAGTGACATGTGTCCAGACTAAGCTTTCCTGCTATAAAATAAGGTCAAAGAATTAAGGCACTGAAGGGACTAGCATATCTTATTTGTCACTGTAAGCCTAGAGTATAGAACATTTCTCAGCTCTTAATATATGCTCAATAAATATTGATCAACAGCCTGTGTCGTAGGTAGACAGGTGTGTATGTGGTTGACAGCATGTGACAAACTAGATCCAAGAGAACCAGTGTGGCCGCTTTTGAGTAATAAATAATAAATTTCTGGACTAAAGTGGAGAGTATTGGGAATAGAATGAAGACATGATTACAAAGAAGGAATGGACAGTATTTAATGACTAAGTAAATTGATGGCCAATGGAAATGGAATAGACAAGGATTATTCTAAGATTCTTAAGAGGATAACATGAAAGAACTCTTTGCGACAATGGGGGAGGCTGGGAGGGAATCTAATTTTTTGGAGAAAGATTATGAGTGTCAGCTTCAAAAATTCAAAAACATAGTCCAGAAGGTTTCGACTAACCTCCAATAGACTAGGTGTGGAGATTATGGGTAGCGAGGTTAATATTTCTTTCAAGATGGAAGCTTTTTGAATGATGATTTTGTTAGTCAGTTTTGTGCTGCTGTAGCAGAATACCCAAGGTTGGGCAACTTATAGTTACTGGAAATTTATTGGCTCAAAGTTCTGGAAGCCACAATGTCCAAAATGAAGGTGTTGGAATCTAGTGAGGGCTTTCTTGCTTTGCTTTCACATGGCAAAGTGTTGAAGGGCAAGAGCACAGGAGAGCAAACTCACACACATGAGCCCTTTTAACAGCGGCACTGATCCATGTGGGCTTTACGTTCATGACCTAAACACTTGCCATTAGGGTCCCTGTCCCTACACTGCTGCCATTGGAGTAGGTTTCCAACACCCAAATTATGAGGGACCCATTTCAATCATAGGGTTGAAAACAAACAAATCAATCAAATGAAAATATAAGTGACTCTCACAGCAACACTTAATAATATTAATAAATCATACCGAATTCTTGAAATGCCTAACCATTATGAAATACTTGCTTTAGAAGTTCATTACTGTAATTTCAAGGTCCAGTTCCGTTAACTAGCATACTGAGAAAAAATTGCTATGTATGTCCTTACAGAGAACAGGCACTTGAATGGTATTTAAAAAATAGTAATAAAAAGACAATAGCAATTTGCTAAGCCAATATGTCATAACTTTGATTACACGAAAAGTGAAGTGGAGTGTAGTGAATTTGAGGTCAACTTTTCAAACAAGTCATCAGGGGAAAATAAGAAAAGTGCCAAAGAGCTAAATATGCATGAAGCTGCTGTTGAAGTTTAATGGAAAAATTGGGCTCTTGTCAGCTAGCTGAGTACTTAATAATGTTAACACCACTACAAACAAGTTGTGGTTTATTGCTTCAATTTCCTACTACTGGCAAGAGAATTAACAAGACTGATGCATTTAGATCTTAGATTTCAGTCAAATTAGGTGACTAAGAGGGTGATGAAAAAACACTTGTTCTCGAAGGGAACACAACTCTATCAGGAACTTGTTACATTCTGCATCAGATCATTGGATGAGCTGCTGATTTAACAGTTACACTGAAAACAGTATTCCTTAATCCTTTTTGTACAAGAGCTATTATATGTTGGGTGATTTAAAGGAATAATATGCAGAAGTAGGAAGTGCAGATACATTTTTGAATATTTGAGCATGAATGCACAGAGATAAATAAAATACAATGCCTTTGTGAATACCCTGCTTCATTTAGAAGATAAAATACTATTGAGGTAGACTCTTTTGAAGGTGAATGCCCTTCACATTTCCCTCAGAATTAGTCGAGGGTCCCTAAGCAATTAAATGGTTCATCTGGAATTTCTTGGTCATATAGAAATGTCCTCCTTGAAGCTTTTTCTCAATACCAGCAAGAATGACACCACCCAAAAACAATTCTCACTGTTACCATTAAGTCTGTCTTTTCTGCTTTAAAAAGCAAATATTAGAGATTGAGTCATTAAAAAGTAGCACATGTCTATTATTTCTTTAGAAAAGGGTGAATAAGAGATAAAAATGCTAGGCCAACTGATGAAGCATTGAAGATATTGGTAAGGACGAATAGCAGCTTCTTCAGGGAAGTATCCTTGTTATGTACTTGAATCAACTGAAAGCCACCTAACAATACTATGTGTACAACCACACACACACGACAGTCTATAATATGTCTTAGTTACTTTTCTCTTATTGCTGAGACAAAATACCTGACACCCAAAGTTAAAGGGGAAAGGGTTTATTTAGCTCACAGTTTGTAGAGGTTCCTGTCCATAATCAGCTGGCTCCAAGGCAGAGTGGCACATGGCAGAAGGGCAACAATTCATGGCAGCAGAAGACAGCAATAGCAAGAAGGGAACCTTAACAGCAGCATCTTTCTGCCCCTTTTATCCAGACTACAGGGATTAGGGTGGTGCCAAACCAATGTACTGGTTTAGTGATCACACCCCCTTAATCCCAGCATCACACACTCTAGATTCAGTCACCTCTGAAAAAGCCACTTGTGACCACATGAGGCTTTGGAAGGGATATCTAGACCCAAATCATATATATTATATGTATATGGTATATATAATATATATCATATATATATATATGTGACAGTCCATATATACACACACACAGACACACACACATATATTGTGTGTGTTCATTCATTGTGTTCAGTTCATTATGGAAGACCTCTCCTAATTTATGACTTGATATTTTCCCCGTATTTGCTTGGCTTGATTCTTCCATTGGAGTAGAAGTTACAGATTGATCCAAGCATAGGACTTTAGACCTTAAGGGCCAGTGGTTTAAAATTTTTAGCAGCAGAGTTCTTTCTAAAATGAAATCTTGTATGAAAGCCCATTTTATCTGTGGATGAAAGCAGAGCTGCTGTGCACACACCAGCTGTTCCCCACCTCTGCAGCAACCACCTCTAAGGTACCTTAGAGGAGCCCTAGAAAATACATCAGTTTCTCAGTTGGTAGAAGTAATAAGCAGACTAGTGAAATGACAAAGCTAATGTCACATAACCAGCAAGGCAGAGGTAGTATTTTGCACTAGAAAACTGGTCTCTAAAGTTGGGCTAGAATCAAGATGTTAATATCCACCTGCTAGTTGGTAAAAGGCAGTTCAGCTCTTCAGGCCTCATACTTGATCAGTTTGTGGCAACTTTCAGAAATAATTAACACAAAGGGGAAAACTGTATTAATTTCTTTCCCAGTAAGTAGACAGTTAAAGAATAAAAGACAAAATAGGTTTTGTGTAGTACTTGGTAGCTCTTGATTCCATGGAGGAAAGAAAGAGGTTAGGCGCAGTCATTAGGAGGGATTCTTACAGAAGCCAAAGTTGCCTGGTAAATTACAGAACCATTGACTAGAATACAGCAGGTACAAAAGAGAGATGTAATAATAGAAAAGTAGTTATGCACCTAAGTCCTGAAATGTAGTATTACATCCATCCTGAGAGGTAATCACTCCTGTCATTACTAAGCTCTGTGATCACTCAGTCTAGCATGATGGACAGCTTCACGCTCAATCCTATCACAGGCAGATCTCGCATCAGAACCCTGAGCTCTTATGGCTCAGCTGGGGTTCAATAGGAGGAGAGAAATAGCCACCTTGGCAGTTTTTCACTGACCTTTAGGTATTGGTTATTGGCCTAGTTAATTGAAATGAATGATTTTTTTCATTAGTGCTTTATGGAGCCATTTAAAATTATAATCTTTCCTGTCTAAGAGTTAGTTTAATATGATCCACTATGATTACCTCTAATTGGATTTAATTTAGATTGAAATGTCTGAGCTCATATAATGGATGGGGCTCTATTGCACTGTGTGTGTGTGTGTGTGTGTGTGTGTGTGTGCATGTGTTCAAATTTCAGGAGATTGATTTTTCTTGCTATTGACTGCTGCAATTGTATGTTGCTAAACCCTGGGCTAGCAAAACACGCAGAATGTTATTTTACTCCAAAGATAGATTGTCCTTGTTGAAAGTTGTAGTTAGAGAACACACAGTGTACAAAAATTCTATCTTCGGAAAGAACAAAATAGAGCTACACTATTTTCTTCTATCCTTTCCCTTCCCCTCACCCTTGAGGATACACTGCAACTTTTGCACCAAAATGTACTTTTATATCTCTCCATCTCTATAAACCTGATGAGGTTAGGTTGGCCTCCCTCTTTAATAGGCAATATGGCAAATGTCACAAGCAGTTGATTGGAGGAATAGTGTTGGAATCAATAGTCTGGGGCCCTAAGCAGTGGAGGAGATGGTGTCTAGCTGTGTATAGCTTTTGGCGTTGTGTGAGAACACATTGCCGGCCCCTAACAGTGGTGTTTGCTTTCTGCTTGCATCTACATTCTGAGTGGATCTTCATTTGACTCACTGCACCCTTCCTCTATTAGGGCTATAAAATGACTTTGTTTTGCTATAATCAAGTGACTAAAACATTGTGGTGCTTTTCCAAATACGTATTTTTAAAGCCATTTGTGCAGTGACACTGTCTTCAGAGCTCAGTGTCTCACCAGGGGCCTGGCACTCACAGCTCACTAATGCACTGGCCTGGTTCCCTTTGTAACAGGAGGTATCAGTTAAAAGCCTGCTCCTACCTCAGGCTCCTTGGGTCTCAAACCGGACTGGCTCTGAGAAACATTTTTATTTTATTTTATTTTTTGAGGAACATTATTTTAGTGATTAAGACTTGAGATGAATTGCCCTCGACTCAGATGCTGTGGATGGATTTGGTTATCACAGTGCAGATTTAAGGCTTGCAACTGGAAACTACAGAGATGAGTTATCAGAACAGCTCCCTGTAAAATTGGAAGCATAAAGCACAAACTAAATATGGGTGTGAAACCAAGAGAGGGTACGAGAAGTAAATATGGTTCCAAACCCAATCGGTCTAATGTTCCCTACCTTTGATTTCTTGCCAGTCTTTCCTAGTATTCTGAGAAATAGAATTCACAGCCTAAGGAATCTATAAAATGAGTTTTAGGGTATTTTAGGATTGGGAAAATAAGGAGCTAGGGGGAAATTTGCTTGAACTCAGTCAAATTTACCACTATTTTATTCACTGATGTTGCTCTGCTCACCAACATATTGGCATAGGAATAATTGAAAAATTGTCTCATTAGGTCAAAGGAGATGCTGATATCACAACTGAAAAAACGGTTTTGAAAAGTCACAAGGGAGAGTTGGACACTAGTGCTTCCTATTGATCCTTCGGAGGCCAAGTTTCCTTAGGAAGTGTTACCCTTGGGGCAAGATGATTGTAACCAGGTTTTCCACTTTAATAAGGATTTTTTTCTACTCTGCTGAAAGTAGACAGGAAACATGGAGACAGACACCACTGTTGTCAAGATGGATAGGCAATCCTTTTTCACTACCAAGAAAAAGGATGTCCAATTTTTCATTACCTTCTGTGATATATGGACTATAGAACATATCTGAACCCTGTGAAGCTTCTGTTTAGTCTACAACCAAAGATAAATTTCACTGTGAAGAGTAAAGAGGTATCCTTGCTAAAGCTGCTCCTATATGATATAAATACTGGGAAGTATGATGAGAATGTGCATAGGGTGGAGGAACTAGCAGCGCAAACAGTTTCCTGCATGTGCAGGTCCCTTATTTGTTCATTTAAATCCAGTTCAAGATAGGTACCAAAGATTTCCAACCCTCCTGTAGTTCCGATACTGATTATGTATTTTAATATTTTGCCATCCAAGCTCCATTCCTCTGAATAAAAGCAATAAATCACACATATTTGTTATATCTCAGATCAACATAAATATAAATTGGTTGGGGGTGAAGAAATCGAATTTCGTAATGCTCTTCAAGATCGTTAGAGGCAAGCTGAGGTGTCACAGAACCAATATTGAGGAACTGAACTAACTCTTCCATTAAATTTGGTTTAAGGTTTGGTGACATGAAATTTGTAATAAGTATGTTTAGAAATCATGAGGACAAGCTTCCCTTGGGTTTTTACCAGTTTCACCTTTAACCCCACTGCATCCAACACTGTGGCCACCTGGTTCGCAATGGGAATTAAAAAGTCCCATATGAAACTTCAGATTCTTATCTATTCTTTATGGGGCAGGAGACATCTCAAACTCTGTGGAATGCTGTGGGGCCAGGTCTTCAGATAAGGGCATCCATGTTAGAATGCACCTTTATGATTTTTGTATACTTCAGCGGGAAGAATAAGAGGCTATGTGGAATTCATTGTTACTACAACTGGCCAGAGGCAGCACAGCTAGCAACCCATTTCATTTCAGAGAGGATGAAAATAGCCAGTGAAATGTGTTACTGTCTTATTATTATTGTTGTTGTTACAAAATCTAATACATGATATCAAATAAGTAAAAGTGTCCCTCCTATTTCTCCAGTTCCATTTCTCAGATATGTTAGTTTTAACTGTGTTTATAATTATGGAAATATCCTCTTAATTCTAAATAATGTAGTGCCATTTCTTGATCAGTCAACTATAGGCAGTACATATTGACCATATTTTCTGTTGTTATCATAGATGAGGAACCTGGAAAACTACATTGTCTTCCACATCTTGTCTTCTTTGTACTTCTTGATTCTGTTTTATTATTTTTGAACAATTTTATTTATTTTTAAATTATTACATAATAATACATGTATACAATGTGTAATGATTAAACCAAGTTAACTACCGTATCGATCATCTCATACGTTTATTATTTGTGGAAAGAACATTCAAATAAAAACCTCTTTTTAGTTATTTTAAAGTGTATAGTACATCGTTGCTGACTGTCGTCATCCTACTGTGCAGCAGAATATCAGCGCTATATTACTTTTAAAATCTACTCCAGTGATTTCATTTTCAAATTTGAACAATGTATATTCAGCTCTATTTCTTGTTTCATCAAGTTTTGACACTATTTATTTTCTCCCTACCTTGTAAATGAAGGAAACTAACACATACACACATACCCCTACTTTTCCTTCTCCCTCTCTGCATCTTGACTCTTGCCTCTGTTATTTTTATGTTGTTGAAGTTTATATCATTTACAATGTGTTCTGTAACTACCAATTTGAACCATATGAAATTGTCATATTTGGAGGTCAAAAATAGTCAAACGTTGACAATTTTCTATGGCTCAATGTAATACAATTATATTTTCTGTGCTTGTCTACAGTTTGATTATAAAAATTAAAGAACAAAAGGTATCCATAGATTTGTGTAGGTTTTTCATGACAGAACAAAATTGTGTCCTGGGATCCTTGGTTTAAAATATCATCTAATGATTCCAAAACAGAATCCCAAATTGCAACTTCTCCCCTGAGGAGTAGACCAGCTAGCTACCTACTCGATACTTGTGCATGTCAACATGATATCACAAACTTAACCTGTGCATAACAGCTCTTAATCTCCAGCATACAAATGCCTCTGTGCCTTTTTCTAGTAAATGGGGCCACTGCTCATCAGTTGTTCAAACCCCCAAACCACGAGTCATCTCAATTCCTTTTTGTCTCTCCCTCCTTGCTCTACCTTCACATATCATGTTCTATTGGTGCTCCCTCCAAAATATGGGTTGAATTGATCAAATATTAACCTTTCTTTTTTTTTGTAAATGAAAAACTTTATTAGTTCAGATCTTAAAGCACAATGTAATTAATGGAAAAAAGGCCAATGTGCTAAACAGTGTTAACTACACATTATTATCAAATAATCTGAAATTGTTGATCAGCACAATTTTTAATAATTTAATGCACTCTAAAACATCTACTGGATAAGTCAAAGAAAATGAGGTGAATAATTTTTATTATCAGTAAGATAGAATAATTTTAAATGATAACAATTAAGATGTTTAAAGACAATCAAGCCCTTTCTAATATCACCCTCAGGCAAACCATTATAGTCTCTTTCACTACACTCTAAGTCACCTAACTGGTCACCCATTTCTACTGTTGACTTCATATAGTTTTATTTTCTATACAGTACTTACAAAAAGCTAAAATGTCCTTATGTATTTATTTACCATCTAACTCCCACTGTTGTGGTTTGTGTCTAGATGTCCCCTCAAAGCCTCATGCAGTCATCGGTGGGGCTTTTTCAGAGGTGGCTGAATCTAGAGTACATGATGCTAGGATCAAGGGTGTGTGATTACTAATCAGCCCACTGATTGGTTTGGCACCGCCAGAATCCCTGGCATCCTAGATAGAGTATAAAAGGGGCAGAAGGAAGCTGCTAAGGTCTCGCCTGCCTGCTTACTGTGGACTGTTTCTCCTCTGCAATGCCCGCCCCCCCACCATGCCACCCTGCCTTGGAGCCAGCTGACTATGAACTGAAACCTCTATGAACTGTAAGCCAAATAAACCTTTCCTCCTTTAACTTTGGGTGTTGGGTATTTTTGTCTCAGCAACAACAAAAGTAACTAAGACACCCACTTTTGGAATGTTAGCTCCATCAGGCCAGATCTTTTTCTGTTTTCATTCATGGTCATATATCCCCTGAGCACCTGGGACAATGTCCAGCAGATAATAGGTGCTCAACAAATATTTGTTAAAGAGAGATACTTCAAGAAAGAAATGTAATTGTAGGTAATTAAGAAACATCAACTAAGAAGAACAAATAGATTATCTTTATATTCCTTTAATTATTCAAAAATTCCACATTTACTTGCTGTGTATTTGGACCATAGCTCTTTTGTTTTGCGTAACATTTTTTTAACCACTGTTTCTAATTGTCTTTATTTTCTTTTCCTCCTTCCCTTTTTTCCTTTATCCTTTCATCTCCCCTGTCCCCACAGGAGAGATATTTGTCATCAATTCATCATTAAGAACATCAAAGTTCTTATACATACAGTTTGTGGTATGAATAGTTTTTTCCTTCTTGAAGACATTTTTAAAGAATCCCTTTAGATCCCTGTTCAGATTAAACTGATTACATTCTGTCATTCTGGGATGCATTTTTGTTTCCTATTTTGAAAACACATCTTTGAATAGATTTCCCAAATTAAGATGAATAAAAGCTAAAGTTTCTGTGTCTTTCTATGGTAAAAAAAAATTGGCTGTACTATGTCCTCTAAGTTGATTATTTTTTCTAGATACGACATTTTGGGTTCAACATCATTTTCTGTTGAAACTTAAGACATTTGTGCTTTAGAGTTTGAGTAGGGAGAATAACACCAATCTGACCCTGAATCCTTTAGAGATTACTGATGTACCTGATCTTCTTTCAGGAGGATTTTCATGTGTGCACTTGTTATGCAAATGTTCATAATTTATCTACTGTATGTCAGACAGTATTTGAGTCACAGGATTTAGAGAAAATCCTCAAAACATTGTTCTTTCTTTTATAAGCAAAATTCCCAGCCTCATGAAGCTTATCTTCTGGTGGGTGAGGACAGTGAGAAAGATAACTATGTGAAATATTTGGTCTATATGATGGTGATAAATCCTAGGAAGATAAATCAACCATTGAGGAATAAGAAACGATAGAGGAAGGGATTAAATTGTTAGATAAGGTGGTCGTGGTTGGGAAGGGCATCAGTAGGAAGATGACTTTTGAATAAAGGTCTGAAGGAATTGCGAGAATAAATCATGCCAACATCTGATAAGAAAGAGTTCCAAAGAAAATGAATAGCCACCAAAGGCCCTGATTTTAGAGCCAACCTCGTGTACTTCAGGAAATAGGAAGAGTCCAGTTGGAGCCGTGAAATGTATGAAAAGAGTAGCAGAAAATGAAGCCAGGGAGTCATGGGCGGGTCATAGAGGAGCTGATTGGTTAGAATAGATTTCTGTTTTTACTGTGAGGGACATATGAAAGCATCACAGTGTTCTAAAAAAAGCTTGCTGGTACAATTTGGATATATTTGAGCCAGAGCCAACAGAGTTTTCTGGATGTGAGGTATGGGAGAAAGAACACAGTCAGTGATTAAGCCACAGGCTTTTTTTCTGAGCCAGTGAAAATATGATATAATTAAGGAACGTGAGGGAAATTTATAGGGGAGTGTTTTCTTGTGGGCGGCGTTGGTGAGATATGAGAAGTCCAATTTTGTATATTAATTTTGAGATGTCAAGTAGGTAGTTGGTTATGCTAATCTAGATTCAGGGGGGAAATCTGTAATGAAGATGTAAAGGTAAAACTCATCAGCCAAAAGTAGCATTTAAATTCAATATGATATATGATGGGTGAGTCCACTGAAGAAGTAAGAGATAGAAGACAGACATGAAACAAAAATGTAGGCTTGAGTCATGTCAGTGTTTACAATCTATATGGATGAGAAACCAGCAAGTGATACCAAGCAGGCATAGCTAGTGATTTAGAGGCAACTCATTTTTCGCTTTATCTTTCATATACAAAAATTTCAACATGAGTACATGTGGGCCATTTGCTTTTTTGTTTACCACTGTGGGAGCCTGTTTTTTTGGGGGGGCAGGATTTTGTTTCATCTAAGGACTCCTGTCTTTTTTCATCCATGAAAGTTTTTCTTTATTGTGTTCTGATTTCTTTCTTTCTTTCTTTCTTTGTTTCTTTCTTTCTCTCTCTCTCTTTCTTTCTTTCCTTTCTTTCTTTCCTTCTCTCTCTCTCTCTCTCTCTCTCTCTCTCTCTCTCTCTTCCTTTACTTCCTTCCTTCTTTCTTTTTCTATTTGTTTTGAGACAAGGTCTCATTATGTAGCTCAGGCTGGCCTTAAACTCACAGTGATTCGCCTGCCTCAGCCTTCTGAGTGCTGGGATGACAGGTGTATGCAATCACATTCAGCTCTTGTTTCTTGCATTTTATTATTCCAATCAAACTGACTACAGACCTCTTGGACCAATACTCTGACCTTTTCCCCCAGATTTTTCTAGGCTTATCTGTATCCTTTGGAGTTATGTATATTGTATGTAAGTCCTTCTCTTTCGTCCTGTTTGTTTTCCTTAAACATGAGGCCATGTATGTTTAGCCATTCATGTTTGTGAATGAAGAACTGTGAGACCTAACTAACTCCATTTTAAAGTTTGACTCCATCTTAAAATGAGACAGTGAAGTGGCCTTGACATAAATTCCACTTCACTGAAGTCAACTATTCCCCTAGTCTCCTTTGTGCCCATAAAATAATGATAAAATGTCCTTGCTGTGGGACAACAGATAAAAAAAGACACAGCTCCTAACTCAATCCTCTGTCTGCCCAGAAAACAGATGCTCCCGGGCCCATTATCTATAGAACCTTCTGTCAATGTGCTGATTGTTCCTTTTTCCCATAAACTCTACATGTAACCACCCCTCAAACCCCCATGTTTGCTAAATATCAACCAATCATGTAACTGCTAAATGGAACATCCCCAAACCTTGAGGTAGCCACAATAAAAACCCTGCTGATTTGGAATTCGGGGCTCTCAATCCTGATCCGCTGCGTCGGTGACTGTTGAGTGCCCCTGCTCGAGCTTGAATAAATGACCCTCGTGTGTTTACATCGGAATCAGCTCCTTGGTGGTCTTTGGGGACCTCGCGATCTGGGCACAACAGAACTACTACAGGGGTGAGAACAGTAGGTGGCATGTGTTTCTTTTGTGGTTGGATATACATTTCTCCTACAGTTGATTCTTTGCACTGGGAGTACTAAACATGGACTATGGAAGTGGGTTAGTACTGTGGCAGGTTTCTTTTTAGGATGTTTTAATAGGAAGCAGGCAGGCTGAGTCGAGATGCCTCCATGTACGTAAAGCTTAGATAGTAATTCAGATGTGGAAGACTTCAGTGTGTCTCCTTCCCTGATGGAGCTGCCTATCCCCTTCTCTTCTCTCTCTAGATGAGACATGTCGTCTCTCTACTTCCTATTCTGCCTCTTTGCATAGCTGCAACAGCATACTATTGGCTCTCTCCAGGGAAACATTTTACATTAGGAATCAGGGTTGGGGACTCTATACATAAAAAAATACTGCAACTATCTACTTTGTATGCACAGAGGAGGGGGAGGGCTTATCTGGACCTGTTACCAACTGCCATTGCTCCAATGTGAATAGCATGATTTCTATCCCTTAACCCATTTCTGCTCTTAAAACCTGCTTACTTTGAACTTGGAGCCTTTTGGGGGTCTTTCATCTTCTTTGAGCCTTCTCCCATATGTAGTTTGAATAGCACCAGGGAGTTTGGTCCCAATACATATATTGTACTGCTTCCCAGTTTAGCTTGACTGTGATTTGACTGGACATAAAACGAGGAGGAAGGAAACAGGAGAGCTCCATCAATCGTCTGGAACTAGAAGAGCTCAAGTATGATGTTCTTGTCTGTGTGGTGAATCTTCTTATGATGAAAGTGTTCAACTGCTCGTCACTGTGAAGGTCTCACATTCATTCTTGGGTCACAAGCATATCAGGCCTGATTCTTTCTGGACCCTTTGGACTTTTCCCCAACAAAACATTTGTTCATTTCATACTAAATGCAAAAATATCCTATGATAAACCAAATGCTGAAATATTAAGGACAGGATCTAACAGGGCTGTGATTTGGAGGTGGTGGGAGAGATGAGCCATACAAGTGCAAGGTTAGAGCCTATCAATATGTGTTCTTAGAATTTGAAACAAGGGCAAGAAAACTCAGGACTGCTGTTTTGCTTTTTATTGCTTCAAAAAAAAAGGAACATAAAAAAGCTTTCAAAAGATCTTAAGTATGATATAAATGCAAAATATGACTGTATAACTATTATCATTTGCCCCCAAGTAATGACTGCCTGGCTGGATTGACATTTTAAATAAGTCTATTCAACTCTTTCAGTCACTAAAGATTTATACTAATTTGGCCCTTTTTTTCCGCTAAGTCACATAGAAAACAATGAGGTGGCACACATATGCCATAAGTGTCACTCTAAGCAGAAAGAACACGATCTGCTATTATGGAGCATTGGGTTCAACTTTCCGCCCCTTCTTTGCTTTCTTAATTATCATTTACTTAAAACACAAAGCAGAGGGAAGCACAGTGCCCAGCTCCCAGTCCCAGTGAGGCACACTTTACAATCCCACATTGGAGAAGGATAAGGTGGCAATTGCATTTTATAAGCAATTGGAGAAATTTCTGGATTTTCACACACTGTGACATGGCACCTTAGTGGAATCTAAGAGATTTTAATGTTATTACTGAAAGATGATAAAAATCATGTCTTGTGATGTAAAAAATGGAACTTTATTCCAAAGCTGCACTAATGAGCCTCTTTTCCTAAACTTCATTGAGACAACTGTAGACACTGTTCAGTTCCAACCTGTCTTCCAGTTATTAGAAAATGGTGGGGAAGTGACAAAGATTTAGAATTTACAAGTTAGAGCTTAATATTCAACTCCAGCATTTGAACTAACCTGAAGTTCTCTCTTTTTTTTTGCTTTAATTCTTTTATTGGTACATTTTAGGTATACAATACATTTACATTTATCATTGGGTGCTTGTACCTGTACATGACGTATCTTGGTTCTTATTTTTTTCCCCATTCCCTATGCTCACTTCACCCCCTCCACCCTTCCCTATTTACATAGACATCATTTCCATTTTCTCTTTTCTCATAATTTTTCCTTTCCCTTCTTTCCCTTTTTCACTTTTTCCCTTCCCCTCCCACTTGCCCTAACTCTTTGGAACTTTTTCCTATTTCAAATTGTCAATTACTCATTTTAATCAGGTTAATCCTTATTTACACTTTCAGTTTCTCACACTAGAGAAACTATTCGGTATTCACACATGTATGTACTATTTATTTCACTTAAGAGTATGGCCTCAATATGCATCCATTTAGCCATAAATATCTCAAGTTTCTCATTCTTTATGCCTGAGTAGTAGTCCATTTTATAAAAAAACCCCACATCTTCTTTATCCAGTTTCCAGTTGATGGGCACTTGGGCAGTTTCCAAGCTTTAGCTATTATGAACTATGCTGCTATAAACATGGGTGCACAAATATCACTGTGGTATGATTCTTTTAACTCTTTGGGGCAGCTACCCAGCAGGGGAATAGCTGGGTCAAATGGGACCACTAGTCCTAGTTCTTGGAGGTATCTCCATGCTGATTTCCACAGTGGTTGCACCAGTCTGCACTCCCACCAACAGTGGAGAAGGGTTCCTTGTTCCCCATACCCCTGCCAGAATTTATTATCGATTCATTTCTTGATAGCAGCCATTCTTTTTGGGGTGAAGTGGAATTTCAGTGTTGTTTTCATCTGCATCTCTCCAATGACCAGTGATGGTGAACATTTTTTCATATGTTTATTTGCTGCTTTCACTTCATTGTCTGAGAAATGTCTTTTCATTTCAGATGCCCATTTTTGAATTGGGTATTTAAATTTGGGGGAGCTGTTTTTTAAAGTTCTTTATATATTCTAGATTGTAGTCCTTTGTTTGAGGTACAGCTGCTAAAATTTTTTCCCACATTGTAGGTTGTCTCTTAGCTCTGTTGGTGGTGTCTCTTTCAGGCAGAAGCTTTTTACTAAGATGAGATCCCAGTTGTTGATTCTTGGTGCTAGTTCCCGTGCTACTGAGGTTTTGTTCATAAAGTCTTTTCCTATGCCAATGTCTTCAAGAGTTCAACCTAACTTATCTTCCAGCAAGTTTAGTGTTTCTGTTTTAATATTTAGATCTTTAATCCACTTCGATCTTAGTTTAGTGCATGGTGATATGAGTCTCATTTTAATCTTTGGCAGGTTGAAATCCAGTTTTTCCAACACCTTTTATTAAATAGGCTATCTTTCCTCCAGTTAGGGTGGTTGGCTCCTTTGTCAAAGATGAGGTGGCTGAGTATGTGTGGAGTTGTTTCTACATCTCCTAATCTATTGCACTGATCCTCGGGTCTGTTTCTTTGCCAGTACCATATTGTTTTTATCACAGTAGCTTTGTAGTGTAGTTTCAAGTTGGGGATTGTGATACCCCCAGCCATGTCTCTGTTGCTTAGAATTGCTTCTGCTATTCTAGGTCTCTTCTGGTTGAGAATGTATTTTTGGATTGTTTTCTCTAGTTCTGTGAAATATATTGCTGGAATTTCAGTTGGCATTGTATTAAATCTATATAGCAGTTTTGGAAGTATGGCCTTTTCCACTATATTGGTTCTTCCTACCCAGGAACAAGGGATGTCTTTCCATTGTTTAATATCCTCCTCAATATGTTTTTTCAGAGTGCTGTAATTTTCTGTATAGAGGTCTTTTGCTTCCTTTGTTAGATTGATTCCTAGGTATTTCTTTTTTTGGATGCTATTGTAAAAGGAATTGTTTCCCAGATTTCTCTCTCAGTGAGTCTGTTATATGTGTACAAGAAGGCTATTGTTTTTTGAGTGTTGACCTTATATCCAGCTACTCTACTGAATCTGTCAATTAAGTCTAGAAGTCATTTGATGGAGTTTTTTGAGTCTTCTATGTAAAGTATCATATCATCAGCAAATACTGACAGTTTAACCTCTTCCTTTCCTATCTTTTTGGCTTTTATTTCTTTCTCTTTTCTAATTGCTGTGGCTAATGTTTCCAGAACTATATTGAACAGAAGTGGTGATAGTGGACATCCTTGTCTTGTTCCTGATTTCAGCATGAAAGTTTTCAGTTTTTGACCATTTGGAATGATGTTGGCTGTTGGTTTTTCATAGATAGCCTTAATCAGGTTGAGATAAAGACCTTCTATTCCAATTTTCTGTAGGGTTTATCATGAATGGGTGTTGGATTTTGTCAAATGATTTTTCTGCATCTATTGAGATGATCATATGGTTTTTGTCCTTGACTCTGTTAATATAGTGTATTACATTTATTGATTTATGGATGTTGAACCATCCTTGCATCCCTGGGATAAATCCGACTTGGTCAGGGTGTATGATCTTCTTGATGACCCTCTGTATTCTGTTTGCCAGTATCTTGTTGAGGATTTTTGCATCTGTGTTCATTAGGGAGATTGGTCTGTAGTTCTCTTTTCAGGTTGGGTCTTTCCCTGGTTTTGGAATCAAAGTACCACTTGCTTCCAGGAATGAATATGGAATCCTTGCTTTCCTTTCAATTTCCTTGATGAGTTTAAAGAGTAATGGCTATAGTTTTTCTTTAAATGTCTTGTAGAATTCATCAGTGAAGCCAGCAGGACCTGGGCTTTTCTCTGTTGGTAAATTTTTTAATTACATTTTCAATTTCACTCATTGTAATTGGGGTGTTTAGAATTTCTATATTTTCTTCATTTAACTTTGGCAATTCATATGTATCTAGGAATCTGCCCATTTCTTCTGTGTTTTCCATTTTATTAGAGTACAGGTTCTCAAAGTAGGCATTGATGATCCTCTAGATTACTGCTGGGCCTGTTGTCACTTCATCTTTTTTGTTCTTAATTGCGTGGATTTGAGCCTTTTCTTTCCTTTTTTTGATAAGGTTGGCTAAAGGTTTATTGATTTTATTTATTCTTTCAAAAAACCAACTCTTCAATTCGTTGATTTTTTGTATCATTCTCTTAGTCTCCTTTGCATTGATTTCTGCCGTGATGTTTATAATTTCCTCTCTTGTATAATCTTTGGGTTTGTTATGATCTTCTTTTTCTAGGAGCTTGAGGTTCTGCATTAAGTTATTTATTTGAGTTCTCACTGTTTTCCTAATATGGGCAGTCATTGCTATGAATTTCCCAGAAGCAGTGCTTTCATTGTGTCAAATAGATTCTGTATGTTGTACTGGCATTATCATTTACTTCTAAAAAGTGTCCAATTTCTTCCTTAATTTCCTCTGTGATCCATTGGTTGTTCTGGAGGATGTTATTCAATTTCCATGTGTTTGTGGATGTTTTGCGGTTTCTTATGTTATTGATCTCCAGTTTCATTGCACTATGATCTGATAATATACAGGAGATAACTTCAGTTCTTTCACATTTACTTAGACACGTCCTATGAGCTAGCATGTGGTCTATTCTGGAGAATGACCCATGTGCAGCCAAAAAGAATGTGTATTCTAATTTTGTGGGTTGGAACACTCTATAAACATCTATTAAGTCCATTTGTTCAATAGCTTGGTTCAGTTCTAGAATTTTGTTGTTAATTTTTTGTCTAGATGATCTGTCTATTTGTGGCAGTGGGGTATTGAGGCCCCCCACTACTATTGTCTTAGTGCTTATTTGGTTTTTCATGTCCACTAATATTTGTTTTGTGTAGTTGGGGGCATTTGTATTTGAGGCATATATATTTATGATTGTCATCTCTTCCTCTTGGATTGTTCCCTTCACAAGGATGTAATGACCATCTTTGTCTCTCTTAATTAGTTTTGGTTTGAAATCTATTTGGTCTGCAAACAGGATTTCTAGCTCTGGTTTTTTCTGGGTTCTTGTAGCATGACCAACTATTTTCCATCCTTTTACTTTCAGTCTATGAATTTCCTTTTGAGTTAGGTGGGTTTCTTGTACACAGCATATTGTTGGATTTTGCTTCTTAATCCATTCTGCCAGTCTGTTTCTTTTGATTGGTGAATTGAGGCCATTAACATTGATGGTTATAATTGATAGATATTGATTTATCCTTGTCATGATGTTTTACTGTTGTTGCCTCTTTTATTTCTAATTTTTCCTCCTTTCCCTTTAGCTTCTTACCTTGCCTGGTGGCTTCCCTCTGTTGGGCCTCATGGAATTGTGACCTTCCTTGTCTCTTTCTAGGATATTGTTTAGAATTGTTGGGAGTGCTAGTTTGATTGTCATGAAATATCTCAGGTATTCTTTGTCATTGAAGTAACTAATTTCCCCATCGATTTTGAAAGATAATCTTGCAGGATACAACAGTCTAGATGGAAGTTATTTTCTTTTAGGTCTTGAAATACTTCACTCCAGGCTCTCCTTGACTTGAGGGTTTGTGTTGAGAAGTCTGTTGTGATTCTGATTGGTTTTCCTTTGTAGGTGATTTGTTTCTTTTCTCTAACTGTTTGTTCTTCTGTTGGGTTCCTGCTTGTTCTTCTATTGGGTTTCTGGGATCTTAAGTATTATATGTCTAGGTGTAGATTTTTTTGATCATAGCTAGTTGGAGCTCTATATGCCTCACTTGTCTGTATGCCCAATTCTCAACCTCTGTCTGGGAAGTTTTCTATTACTTCTGTGAACAGGACTTGTAATGTTAATTGTAGTTTCTCTTGCATTTTTGTGGACTCCTGTCAGTCTTATGTTATTCTTCTTTGCATCATCTAGCAGCTGCTGGATTGATTTCTCATGGTCCCTTACTATTTTGAAGAAATCTCTGTTTTCATGGTCATTAACTGCAATCCTGTCTTCTATATCTGATATTCTGTCTTCACATTCCCTTAATCTGCTGTGCATACTTTCAATGGAGTTTTTAATCTCCTGGATATCTGTTTGAATTTGTTTCATGGGTTTCATTTCTTTCTTATGTTGGACGATCATGGTTTCCATTTCTTTCTTATGATGGGCATTCATGGCCTCCAGCATGGTTCTGAGTTCATCTATTTTTTTATCTGTTTCTGTTCTAGAGCCTTTAATCTTGTCTTTCACTCTGCTCACCATCTCTGTAGGGATCTGGGATATTATTTCTGGTTTGAATTTTTCTAGAGCCTCATTCATCTGTTTTGTTACTTCCTGTGCTATCAGTTCAGGGTGTCCAGGTGGTTGATTATCAGACTTTTCCACCTTGTTTCCCCCAGAATTTGCCTTTTGTGGGGTGGAAGTCTGAGTTTGTGCCTTGATTAAAGGTCTTCTCATTTTTGTTTTTGATACTATCCTTGGTTTAACTCCTGGGTTGATTCTTCAAAGTTTCTTATTGTAAATATCTTTGTTGCTTGTATTTAGAACTCTTATGGAATGATTTCTGCTCAGAGGTGTCTTTCAGATATAGCTGGTCTTTAGGTTTTGAGTCTCTAATGGCTCTGTGGCTATCTCATTTTCATTATACTAGGAAGGACAACTGATTAGGTCAATCACAACACCTTAGTCCAAGTGATATAATCAACAACACCATAGCATCAATTACATTTTAGAAAGTGACAATTTGTGGTAGTTACTAATCTATCACCTGTAACTGTGTGAATTAAATCAAAATTGAGGACCAAACTAACATATGTTTAATAATGAATAAACTCTTCAATACAGCACTGTTTCCATTCACGATGGGTAGTTAGAAGGAGTTGGGGAGGGAGGGTTTGGTAGGTAGCAAGATTGAGGAAGGTTAACAGTGAGGCCAGCGGACACAGCAAGAGAAGGAAAAAGAGAAGAAAAGAAATATAAAGAAGAAATACAAATTAGGGTGAGAACAGGAACACAAAGGGAGATGAAGAACAATGTGGGACAGCAAGGGGGTGAGTGAGAGAAAGAAAAGGGAAAAGAAAGAAAAAAGAGGAAAATAAAAATTTGAAAAGAATAGAAAAATAAAAAATAAAGATAAATAAGAGCAAAAAATTAACAATTTTGAATATAACAAATAAAAGATAAAAATGAAAGGCCTTCTTCAGGGTATGTCTCTGCTGTCACAATAGACAACATGGGCAGCAGTGTGCAGATATAAATCAATGAGTCTCAGCAAGCCAGTAGCAGACCTGTTATATTCAGGCAGATTTCTGGCTGCAAGTCCCAAGTTGAGCTCCCTGTCCTCCCACAGGATTGAAATCTGCAAGGCTCTACTGCAGGTTCCAGCTCCCCTTCCCCTGAAAATAGTCCAGGTTCTGATGGGAGGTGATGATCCCTCCAGCTTACCAAGTACGGTGGTCTGGTGTGCCTTTATTGCAGAGATTCTCTTCACTTTTCCAGTGGGCTTCAGTTTTCATCAAGTAGCCTGAGAGGTCCTCTTTCTGTTGTTCACTTCTGGAGCTCAGGACAATGGCCTGTATGCCCCCCTGTGCCTCTGTAGTTTGGAACCAGGTAGTGGCACAGCCAGGAGGCCAGAGGCCGGGGTGGAGGGGTTTGCAGACACCAGCGTGGCTAAGCTGTTTGCCAGGGGGCATGTCAAGGGCTCCTCACTGTCTTGCTGGTCACAGGTGGGCGTGGCGAGATGGACAGAGCGTTGCTCCAGACAGCCAGGGACCTCTCAGCCTGCGTGGCCAAGCTGGGTGCCGGTGGTCTGAAGTTCTCTTTTAAAGCAATGAAACTCTTGTGTGAATTCAGTGAGCTACACATCCCCTGTCTTGAAAACCGAGATGAAGCAATTAAGTATGTATAAATACAGTGTAGTATAGGTGTTACTAACTCCTGGGTATACTGGATTCCTTTGCATGTACACATCAGAGCAGGAATTTAGTCAATCCTAGGAAATTATATATTAGACAGTAGAAAAATTGAAAAACACAAAAGATCTAAAAACACTGGTAAGAAATTGAAATCTGTGTCATATTTGGGAATGTATTCAATGTAGTGTGTATGACCTAAAGGCACAAAATAAAGTTGCACCCTAATCGGGGTAGCTCAAGTCTGTGTCTGTAGAAACAGGGCCATTTTTCCTCTGCTGTTTTGGTTGGGATCACTTAGGAGAATGCAGATTGTAAGGATGAAAATCAGCCATTTGTCTTTAACTCCATTTCAGTTTTAAGGGGGTTGATTTTTAAATTTGTTCATTTCTGTGTTTTTATGTCTAGATTTGAGGACAAACTTAATAAACTCCAAATGTCCATGCTATCCGATATTCACAGTAATTTACACGTCTATGCCCCTCTGGCCCTCCACCATGTCTTCCAAGCCTAAGAAGCAGAAGGGCAGCTCAGTAGAGAATGTGGCCCCGAGTGTCTGCTTAGTAGCTGTGTGTCCTTGGAAGAACCACACAGTGTGAGGCTGGGCCCCCATTTCTTCACTTGTCCAAAGGGGATCACAACTCTTACTTGTGAGGGAAGGTGTGGGGAGTAAAGGAGGGCATGCCCGCCAAGCACCTAGCATGGTAGAAGCCCCAACAAATATTAGTTGTCATTGTTATTAATATTCCAAAAGTCCCTAAGAGTAAGACATAATCATTCCCAACTTGCAGATGAAGAAACCAAGCCTCAGGCACTGAAATGCTTGGCCCAATTAGCAGAACAGGGATTCAAGCTTACATTTTCCAACTTGAATTCAGAGCATACCCCAGTCAGTCCGTATTATACAATCGGAAAGCTAATGTATTAGCTCCCGGTGGCTGCTGTAACAAATTATCACAAACTTAGTTTCTTAAAACAATACAAATTAATTCCCTCACAGTTTTGGAGGCCAGCAATGCAAAGTTAGTTTTGCTGGGCTGAAATCAAGAAATTGTCGGGCATGCAGTACCTCCAGAGGATCTAGGAGAATTGGCTCCTTGCTTCTTTGAGCTAGAAGCAAGCCTGACTTTCCTTGGCTTATGGAGACATCAGTCAAATATCTACCTCTGAGGACACATTACCTTTTCTTCTTCTGCGTGTGTATAATTTTCCCCTGCCTCTCTTTTATAAGGCTACATGTGACTGTATTTAGGGTTCACCTGGATAATCCAATGTATTCACTCTATCTCTAGATCTTTAACTTTACTACATATGCAATGTCCTCTTTTATTGTATGTTCTAACAGGAGTAGGTTATAAGGATTAGGACATGAATATCTTCGGGTGGCATTATTTGTTTATCGCAGCTAGCATGGGAAAATATTTTGTCTGGAAAACCTGTGCCTGGCTTGACTTCTACCTTACTCCAGTTCATTCAGTTTCTTCTTCTGTTGGCATAGGCCACTAGAGCCCTGGTAGAGAGTCTGTGCCCCTAACTTGCCTTTGGATAGCCCTGGCTCAGATCCACAATTGCTTTCCTACCTGGATCAGTCACTTGCTGGCTTACTATACCCCTGTGTCACATATGATAATATATATCCCTCCCAAAAAGTCAAGGAAATTTGACCTCCATTCAGTGAGGTTTATTTGCACTCTACAATCAGAGAAGGGGAACTGGTGGAAAGTTCTGACTCACTCAGGTTGGCTGAGATGTGAGTCAGTGGTTTTGAGTGTTACAACCTTGGTCACCTTCTCCAGGTGAAATACATGCATACACATACACATACACACATGTTTATGTACATATGTACACATACAAGTTGAGAATCTAAAATGCAAAATGCTCCAAAATTCCAAACTTTCTGAGAGGTAATGGATTTCAGATTTTCAGATTAGGTATGCTCAACCCACATATATGTGTGTGTCCATCTCTCTATATACTTACATACATACATTCTTTAGTTTTCATCAAAATACCTCAAATATATATTCTAATTCACATGACAAATCAAATGTAAAAATGTACTGGGCCCTCCCTCTGCCAAGACTTTTGCTGGGGTCTGGGATATAGAGCATTTGTAAGGGAATCACAGTTGGGGAAGCAGACAGAATTAGAAATAGGTACAGTATGATTAGTGCTTTTAGTCTATGTGAGGTTGGGAACAGGGTACAAAATTTAAGAGGCTCCTAAAGCTCAGTCATCAAGGCAAATAACATTGCAATGGAATGGTTTTTTAAAAAAATCAAAGTTAATGTCAGAAAATCTATGATGACAAAAGCGTCTCATTTTGTAAGGTAACATATCCACTGGTTCCAGGGATTAGGTCCTGGGCATCTTTGGGGAGGGCTGCCATTCAGCATAGCACAGGCACTCACGTGTGAGTGAGCAGGCCAGTTTCTGGCACAGCATCTGAGAAAGGTGATATGGGAGAGGGTGGGGTGAGGAAACACTCACTTCCACTGCCTGTCAGGCCGTTGATTCTTATAGCAGGTTGGTGTGTTGGCAATGACTGAGCTTTGGATGGAGATCTGTAGGATGTTTTGTCCTGCCAAAATAAACTAGGCACTGATCAAGTCTGGCAATTGCTGCTGTGGGAAATCAAAGCAGGAGCCTGAATAGAAATGCTCCACCTTGACAGGGTGCTAGCCGAATGCAGTGTCACAGCCATCTGGAGAGATGACTAGCGATGCAGCTTCCATATGTGCTTGGGGAGAATATTTTCTCGGATTGGTCAAGACATTGACCACCATGGGGTCTGTGAAGCTAACAAGAGTGAAATTTGTGAGTAGCTCAGGGCAATTGTTTTCAGGATAATATCCTTGGGATGGTTCATCAAGTTATTGAGGGTGGCAATGGAAAAAGTTATGATAATGCAGAGTTTAGAGGCAGTTCCTAGTAGGCACTCTATCTAGTCGAACTCCAGGTGCATCTTGTTTGTGTTGAAGAGAATTTGTCCTAGGCTTCTTCTTCCATTTAAAAAAGAACGAGGGCAGTGTGAATCTTAATTGAGAAAGAAGAAACAGTACGCTTAAGATTAGCAAGTCCAATTTACAGGAGGGCATGGCTTTCCTTGGCCATATTACATCTCTCC